>NW_024582514.1:1319016-1385179 GCF_018398535.1 Haplochromis burtoni
GTGTGTGTGTGTGTGTGTGTGTGTGTGTGTGTGTGTGTGTGTGTGTGTGTGTGTGTGTGTGTGTGTGTGAGATTCTGCAGATAAATGCTTGCAAGTGATGTGTATGAATCGATGTGTGTGTGTTTCAGTCTAGTCACTGAGTGTTCAGGAAGGGCCCTGATGCTCCGGTACCTCACTGCCAGAAGGCAGCAGGTTGAGGAGTGTGTGAGGGGTGTGTGGGGTCCTCGCCAACGCCGGTGGCTTTGTGGATGCAGCCGGTGCGGTAAGTGTCTATGATGGAGGCACGAGAGGCTCCAATGATCTTCTCAGCTGTTCGCACTACTTGTTTATCCTGGATGGACTCGTGGTGCTGCTCAACCAAACGGTACGGAGGTGCTAAAAAAGAATCATTCCTCAGCTTGCAGAGCTGCGCGGCTGTTATTTCAAATGTTGCTGAAAGTTGAGCACACTAAAGCGTAACAATGATCTGTTTCTGTATTTGCAAAGTTTCTGTAAATGAACGATTAACAGCTTAGGTGTTGGGGATGAAAATAACCTGAAAGTTTCTTTTGTCACATTTCTGAGTTTCTATTGAATCATTTCCTGTTTTATTTTGTATTATTAGTCACTTTAATCTCAGGTTTATTTCCTGTCTTTCGTTGTATTTTTCCTTTAGTACTTAAAACTATTCAGGTTCACTTGTTTTTTGTCACTCCTGTTTCCAGTTAGACTCTCAGTATATACACTCACCTGCCACTATATTAGGGATGCCTGGGTAATACCATGTTGGGCCCTTTTTTGTCCCTTAATTCTTTCCTTAATTTGACAAAGTGCTGGAAACTTCATCATCAGCTGCACAATGATGCAAACCTCCTGTTAAAACATGCCAGCAGTGCCCTACTGGACTGAGATCACTCAGTGCAGACTGTGGTGACTGTGGAGGCTGTTTGACCAGTATAATGACCAACAAACCAGTTTGATCTTTGAATATGAAAATAAGCTTGAATGACAACCAATGAGAAGTTAAAGAAAACAGAAATACGGTGAAGCACAAGGTGCAGCTAATGAGGGCGGGTCCAACAATCACAAAGGAGGGAAAACACAGGACAACTTAACTAACCAAAATAAACAGGAAGTGAGTAACACAGACACAAAGCACCCAAACATGAAAAAAAACCCTCAAATTCTAAACAGGACCTGACATCACGGCATAAAAAGGGACCAGACGGATTATTTTTGACAGTCCAAAAACCAAAAGGCGGAACATCTACTTAAGTTGAGCCTCGTCTTCTCTGAAACAGTGAGCATGTGGGTGGGTGGGTGGGAGGTTTGGGGAGCTGCTCACTCACGCAGTGAACACAGCAGAGACAGAAGATGGTGGGGGAGGACGACAACGTGCATGAAAAATCACCGTGCAAGAGTTAAAGAGCGTGGCTAAGCCGCGATTCAACTTAAATTTCTCTGCTCGGAGAGAAAGCTGGAAGCAAAAGACTTTTTCTTACGTTTTCCTCTCATGTTGTGCAGCATTGCTCTCTGAATACTTGCTGCTGCCTCACCCAGGGAACACAGAGAGACACAGATGTCATCTGAAGCAGCAGGAACTCTGTCCGCAGATGTTTTTCTGTATAAAAAGAATACAAGAAGTGGTTGGGCGTAGCAATGAAAGCGCAAAATTGAAGCATCACAAACTGGTTTATCTTTATGCATTAAAAAACCAAACCAAAACATCCAATAACGCTCAACAATTAAATGTTTGTGCACAGCTCACTCTCATACTGATGCTAAAAAGCTAGTTTATAGCTTCATCTCAAGAAGGTTTGAATCTTGCAAAGTCTCATTGCATGACTGAGTTCAAAATGTTCCTAATGATCGGACACAAGTTTAATAATGAACGTCAGCAGCTCATCCGGCTCATGCTTCATCACAGCTCACAGGTTAGCGTAATGTGGGAAGTGCAGAAAGAAAGTGACACTGGGTTGCTTTGTGCAAAGAGTTAAACAGATAAAGGATGCGGTGGCCTTGAGCAGGTTAGTGTGCATCTTACACGAGAACCTGGCCGCCGCTGTGGGAGGGGCGGCGATTCAAAAGCAAACTTTGAACCTTGCTGTTCTTCTCGCTCTATGGTTAATTAGCATGTCTGTCTCTCTGTGGGCTTTTACAAGTTTCAACTTTTTAAAAAATTCCATTTCTGCATTTATTTTTTACAAACCATAGACTATATAAATATATATCTGAGGGTCTGTGGTGTCCACATTGTAAAGCGTCGACATTAGTGTCTTAGCTGCTGTTTGCTGGGTTTTTTAGACCCACCAGTGAATATATTTATATGAGAGAGTGGAGCTCCAAGCTATCAACTAATGATAGCAAGCTTTGTTAGATGCACATATCAGCTGATTTGTCCTAATAGCTCCATACATCAAACTTCTATAATATCACTGTTGGAAGGAATCAACTAAAAGTGGGTGGACAGAACTTTAAAATAATGTATTTATGGAGCTCAAGTGTCCCTTTGGACCATAAAAATTGAATGCAGATCGGAAACCTTCTAAAAATGGGAAGATTGAAACTCGGTGAACCACGGGCCAAAAATACTCTTACACCAGCGTGTTTATTTCTGCTGTCTGGGTGGAATCTGCGTCTGTGAGTCTGCGGCGTCCGGCTCACTTTGGAGACATCCTCTGGTGGCTGTTAGAGGAACTGCAGTTTTTGGCACTTCTGTGTGGGCTTCATTTGTGAGGTTGAGGCTGCAAGATACGCACTCGTGTTTTTGTCTTTGCAGACTCACTCTGGCTTATATTTATATTTTATCTATGCCATCTTTCAGCTTTAGACAGGCCATCTGTGCAGCGGTTACCACGATCGCCTCACAGCAAGAACATTTCTGACTTTTAACACGTTGGTTGTCTGAGGTCTGTTTCCTCCTGTGCCCTCTGGTTTCCTCCCACAGTCCAAAAACGTTCATGTGTGATTTACTGGCTGTTCTGTTGTATTCATGTTTACATGTGCTACAGAAATCCCACTCCGTACTGTATTCACGTGCATTTTAGCCACTTTTCCCCAGCTGTGATTCACCCACCTGGAGCTTCGCCTCCTCCAGCAGGTTCTGGCTTCTGACCTCCATGCTGAGATATACAGAGGAGAAATCGACTGTTTTTCATTGTGGTCAAATGTCAGGCAGCGTAAAGTGCACAGGGGACATTTGAGTTTTTAACAGCTTAGGGTGACAGAGGTGGCGTGAAAGGCATATGCCAGAGATCCAATGATTAGATAAAGCAGGCTGACAGCACAACACACCACTGAATGTCTGAACTTCTTTAACAACGCAACAAATAGCTATTATGGTACATGGGCTGGTTCTTTATACGCTTTATACAGCATGCCTGCTACATTTCTATGGTCCCTGCTAACATGGGTGAACTGCATGGACCAAATAACAAACACCTGTAGCTCATCTGCTAACATAGACAGCCATTTGCAAATGACATCATCGGATACATCATCAGCGCTCCAGATAAAGGTGGCGTGGCTACGTTTCAGCTGGCTGCAGGAGGGAGTGTCGTCATATCATCACCCTGACATGTCAAAAAATACTGATTTTAGCAATCAGCAAATCATGTAAGGACGCTAAACAAAGGTATGCAACATTTTCTCGACCCGAACAACTTGTCTGCAAACACTTGCACGTTAAAAAGGTTTTAGTGTGAAGGCAGACACTCACTTTTCAGTTTCACTACTGCTCACGGAGAAGTTGGCGAGTGTTTGCAGACAAGTTGGCGTCCTGCATGCAAACTACTCAGAACCGCAACAATGTGCAACCAAAGCTAACACAATGATTCCCTGCCAACCAGGGAATACACATTTACCCAATCGTAGGTCTTTCAGTGACCACTCAGACTGGAGGGTGGTCTCCAGACCTGTGTGACTAAGGTCTTAATTTTTGACCCTACAACTTCACACACCCAAAGTGACGTGTCATGATGAGTCACATGACAGCAAAACCTCAATAGATAACATTTATTTTTAACAGTAAAAAACAACACAGAGCAGCAAACAGCAGCATAGCTACGAAACAGGAAATCTGCAGCTTTGTCACATCCACCTCAACTTTGAGGTGACTGCCTCAGAGCTCTTTGTTTTTAAACTTATATACACGTTTCACTTCCAAAGAGCACTTTGAACAATAAGAATCTGAATCCAGTGAGCACTCCTACAGAAATACTAACTTTAAATACTGAACGTGGCCAGGCACTGCATTTAAAAGATAACAAACACACGCAACCCTGATTTAAATCCACCAGACAGGCCACCTGGAGTCCAGTTCTGCCCGTGAATCTGGAAAGTGTGAAAACTGCTGTGAAGTTTCCATTAAAATCCACAGTTATTCCTGTTAAAGCGAGACCACAGAGCAGAGAACAATATCTGCAAAGTTAAAAGTGACACTCGTCTAGATGATGAAGCTGTAAATCCTTACCATTTAGTTATATGTTACTAACAGTTAGTTAATCCAATTATTCCTACTGTATATTACTGTATACTGTCTGTGAAGGTTCTCAGTCATCCAGGTCATCGTAGTCTAAGGAGCTTGGAAAGAAAAGCGTCTGGACTTCTTTGAGTTGCTTGAAGATGTTTCACCTCTCATCCGAGAAGCTTCTTCAGTTCTAAGGGTCAAATGGTGGAGAGTCCTAATCATAATCCTCTACCTAATCATAATTAGGTAGAGGATCAGGGGTCCTTTGTCCCTCTTTGGGGGGGAAAACTCCCACTGGGTTTAAATCTGGGACTCTCCACCATTTGGCCCTTAGAATTGAAGAAGCTTCTCGGATGAGAGGTGAAACATCTTCAAGCAACTCAAAGAAGTCCAGATGATTTTCTTTCCAAGCTCCTTAGATTACTGTATACTAGTAAATGGCCTGCATTTGTATAGCGCTTTTCTAGTCCATAGGACCCCAAAGCGCTTTACACTACATTCAGTCATTCACCCATTCACACACACATTCACACACTGGCGATGGCAAGCCACATTGTAGCCACAGCTGCCCTGGGGCGCACTGACAGAGGCGAGGCTGCCGGACACAGGCGCCACCGGGCCCTCTGACCACCACCAGTAGGCAAACATGGGGTTAGTATCTTGCCCAAGGATATTTGACATGCAGCCAGGAGGCAGCCTGGGATCGAACCACCGACCTTCTGATTAGTGGCTGACCTGCTCTGCCACCTGAACTACAGCCACAGTATTCTTATTGTATATATTGTTCCTCTGTCTCTCTTGCTGCGTTGAGCATGTGTATGACAAAGTAATTTCCCTCGGGATAAAGTTCTTCTTATCTTATCTGTGACGTCTCTGAACATTTACAGAGCTCTACCGGCCTCTAGCGGAGAAACGAGGAAGCTGCACGCTACTCCACATCAGTCATATCATCTTCATATACACTTGTTAAATGATCTGGTTCTTCATAATAAGCGTAAATGTCGCCACAATTTCCTTTCAACATATGATTAGGGGAGAGCGCGAACGCAGTCCCCCACTACCAGAAATTATGCAGTCGAGATTCCCACATTTGGGGAATTCGCAGGCTTTCAGCAAAGCCAGAGTGCAATGGCTGAGCCTCGGCCTGAGAGAACCACCTTCTTGATCATGGTATCTCTCCTACCAGGTAAGTATGAGTTCTCCAGCTCACGCATAGGGAAGTGTTTCACACACAAACCGTGCACACTCACGGTGCTCACAATCTCACAATCAACACAAACACAGTCTGTAGGAAGCTGGGACTACACACTATTTATATATACACATGAAGCAGTTTCCAACAGAGCCCCATAAGGTTATTTAGCTTTACCAATACCGGGAGAATTTCCCATCATGCATTGCTGCATCTGCGCAACAAGAGCTAGCTGAAAGATAACTTTTTTCATCCATTTAACCTCCTTAAATCCACCAACAGACCACCAGGAAGTTCAGCTAACTCAAAGGTCAAGCACGCTGCTAAACGAGTTTGTCTGATACTCGGGGAAAAGAGGATAAATGCAAAAGTTTTCGAGTTGAAGCACAGTCACTTCCGGTCTTTTCGTTAACTGCTGCTAGGCAACCAACAGTTTCCCGCTACGGTCTCGGAGTATGAACAGCGCTGCTCACGAAAACACGTCTGTGAACATGTCCGAGTGCAACAAACAACCAGAAAACAATCCAAATAAAAACACTCTAAAAATTTACTCATTAACAACGACTGAATTCACTCTGAGCAAATGTTTGCTTTGGCGGGAGTTTGTTACATGCTAAAGATAGCAGGACGTCTCAAATCACGGGGGTCCGGCGCACATGCACGTGTTAGTACACGTGCTATAGAGTATAAATATACTATAAATTATAGTTTAGTTTAATAAACCAGAATATTTTTATATAAGAGTTGGCAGGTCGTCTTGTAATCGGAAGGTTGCCAGTTCGAGCTCCGGCTCAGACAGTCTCGGTCGTTGTGTCCTTGGGCAAGACACTTCACCCTACTGGTGGTGGTCAGAGTCCGGCAGCCTCGCCTCTGTCAGAGAGCCCCAGGGCGGCTGTGGCTACAATGTAGCTTGCCACCAACAGTGTGTGAATGTGTGTGTGAATGGGTGGGTGACTGGATGTGTAAAGCGCTTTGGGGTCCTTGGGGACTAGTAAAGCGCTACACAAATACACGCCATTTGAAAATTACAATCACCCCCTCATCTAATGACCACAAGAGGAAAATGCAAATGAACCAAAATACTCATTAATCTGGACACAAGAACTTTTTGTAGTTTTTTTAAAAGTTATTATTTTATCAATATACATATTTTTCCTCAACACAAACTCCAAACGCATTAAAAAATATATACATAATGGTCATTCTAATGTAACCAAATATCAGCGCCCCCTGTTGAATAATTTATGTCACTGCGCATTTTCCCGTCATGCTCGGAAGAAAAACATGTGAGTTGTGTAAATGAGCTTCTAAACCACTTACCTTAAAATGTAAAATTCAAAGCAGGTCAGCTTTATAGGCAGGTAATAAACGTGGCAAACAGCACAGATAAGATAAGATACACAAGGGACGGAAGGGGTGGGGCGCTTCAAGGTTAAAACGTGCTACATATTCCCAAAGAAAACCTCTGCAAAACTCCGGAGGAAAAGTGCCATTCTTCGAAGCGCCACACGCTGTCACCAGTAAGCCAATCAGAGAGCGCAGTACCATTTGAGTAAAAGCAACTCAATTAATGAAAAAAATGGTTTGAATTCGTTGAATAAAAGTTTGCAATTTTATTTGAATCAAAACTATTATTTTAGAATTTTTCCTGTTATAAATATAATTTCATAGTGTGAACATTTTTTTTTAAAAGAAATGTAAAATGAACATTTCAGCAGATCAATCTGAAATTAAGCTCAGATGTGAATATGTACTTTTTTTCTGCATCATTTAGGCTGGAGATTATTTATGTACAAAAATCTATAAAATGGTTAAAGTAAAGTAAGGTCTGTCACCTTTTCTTTTAATGTGGTGTGCTGGACAACCAGCAAGCCCTGGTCACAAGACCTCAGGGACCTGCTGGGAATTTAAGGATGAAGAAGATCACTGATGTAAATTGGAGGTAGTCCGTGCTGAGCCCTGAAGGTCAGAATTATAATCTCAAAATGGAGCCAATGCAGCTGGATCAGCAGGGGAGTGACATGGGAGTACCTGGAAGCCTTGGTCAAAAGCCTTGCAGCAGCATTTTAAACACCCTGCAGACGTTCCAAGTAAGCATTACTTAGACAGATACACAACGAGTTACAACGGTCTAAACAACACGAAACATGAAAAAGCATGTATAATCATTTCAAGTTCAGAATGTGACACAATAGGACTCAGCTTAGCAATATTTCTTAAGTGGTAGAAACAGCAGCGGACCAGAGATTTAACATGAATATCCAAGGACAGAGCTGAGTCAAATGTAACACCAAGATTCCTAATAGAAGATTTAACAAAAGAAGCGAGGGGGCCTAAATCTTTTACTACCAAAGGTACAAATTTCTCAGGAGCAAAGACAAGGACTTCTGTTTTCTCAGCATTAAGTCGAAGATAATTATCAGCCATCCAACCTCTGATATAATCTAAGCATCTCTGCAAATTTTGAAGTTTAGAAACATCATGTGGCCTAAAGGAGATATATAGCTGAATATCATCTGCATAACAATAATACGAAATGTCCTTAAAAGTGCTGAGAGGGAGTAAAGAGGGAGTAAATACAACAAAAAAATAGTAAGGGTCCCAAGACAGAACCTTGTGGCACACCATAGCCAAGAGAAGCGAGAGAGGACCTGAAATTGGAGGTAGCCACAGAGAAGGATCGTCACACAGATAGGATTTAAACCACTCCAAAGCAGTTCCTGATATACCCACCCAGTGTTTTAGTCTATCTAACAGAATATGATGGTCGACAGTATCAAAGGCAGGTCCAACCACAGTAAAACAGTGCACTCGCCAGCATCATAATTCATCAATATATCACTGGACACTCTAAGAAGTGCAGTTTCGGTGGAACGAGCTCTACGAAAACCAGATTGGAAATTATCAAGAATGTTATGATCATCAAGAACTGCTGTGAGTTGCTTGGCCACAACCTTCTCTAAAACCTTGGCAATAAATGGTAATTTTGAGATAGGTCTATAGTTGATAAGCAGAGAAGCATCAAGTTTGGGCTTTTTTTAACGGTGGGTGAATAACAGCACCTTTACAAAAAACAGGGACCTGACCAGAAAGCAGAGAGGCATTGATAACTGTAAGCACACTAGGACCAATGGACTGAAAGACGTTTTTAAACAAAGGTCCAGATAAAACATCGAGAGCGCAGGAGGACGATGTCATTGAATCAACTAATTTGACCAGCTCAGGTAAGGACACTGGTAAAAAACCTTTCTAAAGTAACAGGACTAAAAGAGTTTGGAGCAGACAAGAGGTAGACAGAAGGAGAGATATTGTTCCTCACCTTGCTAACTAAAGATGATGTGAATTGAATTATTATTCTTATAACACATTAATATAGCATTAATGTAGATTATTTAATTCTTGAATTTTATCCTCTTCAATAATAAAAGAAAACATCCATTTTTAGTAAAAGTTTGAATCTGTTCTGGTGAGTAAGCTGGAGGTTAATGGAGCAGAGGTGCTCATATCAAAAGCACGACGCACATTCATGGGAATCATGTTTATCTCATGTTGTTGAAACATGAAGGTTGGGTGTCTCACGGTGATTTAATAGACATGTTGGATTACTGGAATTCCCACAGATCCTGTCCCACAGTCAGAGGTCCTCACGCTGCAGTCCTTTGAAATAATCTGAAAAATCAGCCTGACATTGTCGTGGTCCTGAGTCTGGTGACTCAGTGTTTTGTGTTTCTTTATTATGTTCTTGTTTATTCTGATTGTTTATTCCATTAAGATTTGCCATTTGGTAGGTTTCTGTTCTGTGCCTCCCCTGGTCCCACTTTTCTGTGTTCCCTCTGTCTGTCCACGATGTTATGTCTGCTAATTAATCTGCGGCTGTTAAGTTCTGTGTCTCATCTGTTTACTTCCTGTTTTACTTTGTAGGTCTGTGCTCTCCCTGTCTCGTCAGTGTAATCAGCGTCAGCCGTGTCTCCCAGCTGTTTCCGCTTAGCTCTGTAAACCTCTTGTGTTTAGTGTCTGCATCGTACCTTCATACCACCCCCGTTTGTTCTGTTTGCTAGTTTTTTTTGTATTCCCAGTTCAGTTTGTGCACAGCAATAAAGCTGTTAAACTTTTTGTCTCTGCGTTTGTGAGTCCTGCATTTTGGATCCTCTCTCCCTGCACACAGCCATGACAGACATATGTTAAAGACTTTGTAGTATTATATTAACCAACGGAGCACTTTGCTCTCAGATTGCAGGCCTTACTCGTGGTTTCAGGAGGCAGAACCTTCAGCTTTCTGTGGAACCAGTTCCCAGTTCGGATCAGGTGACCCTGAAACCTCCCATAGTTATGCTGCAACAGGTCTTAGATGCTGACGGCTTCTATGATGCTCTCCCCTGTACTTTGTCTTTTCTCCTGCTCTGAGCTCCTTTTTGTCTTCTTTCCCCTCAGTTTTTTTTTTGTCAGGAGTCTTTGTATAATTACAAATTATTTGTTTATGCGTGCTTTCTCTCAGTAAATATTCCCTTTTTCTGCGCAGCTTTTTAACAATCTTGCCTGCAGCTCAGATTAACCTTAAAATTTTTTGACGAAGACGAAGACGAATAATAATAATAATAATAATAATAATAATAATAATAATAATGGTCTGGCCCCTGAGATCAGATTGGGCCACCAAACAGCACGAGCTTAAGGATGTAAATAGCACCATGTGTTTGAGCATTGTATAGATCTGCTCAAGCCCCCGACCCACCCACACAACACACACACAGTTTATGGTGAGGTCAGTTTTAACCACTGCAGTCGTGTTTACGAATGAACAAACTTACACTTCAAATCCAGAAACACAGGAAACGTTAACAACATCAAGTCTCTCTTTACACATTGCACAAATCTGAATCCCAATAATACTCAGCCATGACATTCAAAACACAAACAAGTTCAGAAAACAGTCACTGGTGTGGAGTGAAGAGAACAAGTTTCATCGATGCATGCAAAAAAGATCCACAGGCACTTTAAAAACACAAAAAACGACGATCACACAGAGTCCAGTGAGAGGATTTTATCCCTGAGATCCCCCAGCAGACACGACGAGTTGATTTCCAGATCAAGACTTTTGAACATCTGAGAGATTTACACGAGTTCTCTCACAGCGATAAAACCTAAAACCTGACTTTGGATTATTTATGTCTATGTTAAACAAAGAAAACCTCGTAACCTTAAAAATATGTACACAAAACCAAGCTTCATGCAGTTGTACCTCTTTTTCTTTGTAGCTTGACATGCAAAGGACCGTTTAATCACATCCACACATGAGAAACACGTTCAGTTCTTAAGCAGGAAATCAGTCTGGGGAGCCAAACCCTGAACAAATACTGGGACTGCATGTTCATGAGTTAGCTACCTTTTAATGATTCCAGTTTCATTTTCCTTTAAAGCGCTAACGTTGACTTGAAATGTGATTGACAATCGCATGAAAAACTCGTTCTCCCACTAAGGCAGCTCGCAGGAACAATCAGTCTGACAATATTGACTTTAAAAGCAGTTTTAGTGGCAGGAGGAGGAGCGGCTCTCCTCTCAGCGCCTCGTCTGGTCTCTAAAGGAAGAGAAAGCTCATCACTTCGGTCACGATGAGGGTGGAAAAGATTCCACGCTCAGGTCTCCACAGACGCTCCCTTCTTCTCTCACTCGTGAACGAGACCCTGACTGGAAGGTAAACTTTTGTCTGATAATCATGGAACCATACGGAGCTCCTGAAATGACTGTTTTTGAAACACGACGTGATCAGTTAGGACCAGAACTGACTGTGTCAGAATTTCACATTTTATTAAATATAGCCTGAACCTTGCAGCTGAGCTCACAAGGTCATCAGGAGAGTGTTTACCGAGGTCACTGAAGGCTGTTTTCACACAGACAACTAGAAGTGTTTTTGTGGCCCAAGGTGCAGGTTTATCAGACTCTGACACTATGTCCACGAAGATGTTCCATGCAGTAAGCCTGTTAAACACCCTGAGACACAGCAAAGGCCAAAAAAAGAACATATACACACACACATATATTTTTTTTAAGTCTGAATCTGTCATTGAGGTTGTTCAGGCTTATTTTTTGGCTTATTGATGAAGTCCTGGGAGAGTTTTCAGCAGATAGAGCGAGAACCGTGAATGTACAACAGAAAGAAAACAACCTTACATTGCTCTGATTCCCTGCTTTGTTTATGCATAAAAATCCTAACGAACGACCCTGCAGGAAGCTAGATTCTCACAGGGAGCAGATAAGGGCGACTGAGGCAGCAGAGGTGGAACCGGGTCACAGTGTTTTTATAAACAGATGTTTTTATAAAGTTCTGCATTCGGGAAGTGGCTGTGTAAATGAGCAATGCATACATTACATAATACACGAAGGCTGGACCAAAACACGTCAGCGGGAACATAAAAGCATCGTCAGGAGGAAAGATGTTCCCAGTGCGACCTTTCAGGAGCTCCATATTCAGTGATTGTGTGTCAGAAAATGTAAAAATCCAAGTTAAGCTTTCAGGATTGTAGTGTTTGAAATTGTCCTTAAAAAAAAAAATTCAGAGGAAGTCGAAATCAGTACCATCGGGAGTTTTAGCCAATCATCCTCCAGCATCCTGCCATTTTTCCACGATCTACCGGACAGACAAAAAAACAAACTCTCCATCCTCTCTCCTCTGAAGAAAACGATTTAAAGTCTGAGTTTGTTAATCCCACGCTGAATCATCACATCGGTCTCTGTCGGAGGACGCCTCCGTCGCCGCTTCCTGCTGCATCGCTGTTCTCTTGCAGCAGAGGTCTGAGCTCTAAAAACACACAAATAAGCCCGTCTGTTACTGAAATGGACCTGAAAACCTGTCTGTAGAGGTTTGTAAAAACAGAGTTCACAGTGTTTCCCAACATATAAAACACTTTGGGTTTTATATAAATCGACACCGAACGTCTTTTAATTCAAAGTCTATCAAAATGCTGCGTCAACTGTTCACAACTTACAATTTAGTATTTAATAAAAGATCAAGTACTGACTGGGTCATTGAAGAATATCAGATTTCTCTGCCAGATTCCAAAGAGCTCGAGTGGGAACTTATTCTTCCAGATTTGTAACAACTTTAATATTAAACCTGAGGCTGAAGCCTTGAAACTGCAGCTGTTATTCATATTCTGGAATCGCAGGGAACTGGTTCTGCTGGTTGAACCATCATCTCCTCAGAAACCTGCAGTCTGTCGCTTCTCTGTCCCTCCCGTAAATAAACACCACTGTGATGTCAGATTATACTTTTTCATCCACATCCTTACGAGAGCACCCACTCCTTCCAGTGAGATTTCAAAGCTGTTTCTTTTCTCACCTTTCATCTCAGTTTCCGTCTTGCTGCAGTTTTCTTTGGACGAGTTTGGACCCTCGTCGTTATCAGGCATCGCTGAAGCACTGGTGGGTTTCAACCCGTCTACGTTGTCCATCTTCACCAGGCAGAGATTCTGCAGCAGGCCCATGGGGTCGAAGCTTTCTCCGGCGTGCTCGCCTCGTCTCCTCAACATCTCCAACACCTACGGCCAGAAATCGTCAGGGAAGAAACGCACCATGTAGGATACTAAAACATGCTTTATTTAAACCCGGCAGGGCTGCAGGAACACCACAACAAAACACAAGTGCATATATGAAGAAAGCTAAAAATCTGCCTCCAATTCAGTTTGCAGTACTTTTTATGTGTTCATGCATGTCCAATAACCACAAAGTTGATTCTCTGGACCTGCACAACGCTTTCAGTGGGAGAAATGTGTCCTCACTCATCCGCGCCTCAACTGGCCGCACGTTTCCACGACCTTATAAACGCTAACGTTGCGTAACCATAGAAACCAGTGCGATTACATAACAACGAACCACGAGAGCGTCATCATAAATGGTCAGTGGTCATGTGGGCTATTCACAGGGAATGGATCACAGCACTGTGGATGATAAAAGTCACACTCTTATAATACTGTTTATAAGGTCTGCTGAGACTTGGTGATCAAAACGCTTCTCACACTGAAAATGTTCCATCCAGATGAACTGAAACAACTTTCTGAGATATTTTTTCCCAGTATTAGAGTTACCAAACCACATGTAGGACAAAGAGCATGCTTATGTGGGACAGTTTCTGACAATGAAGGGTAAACTGGGAGAGGTTTGGCATTTAACATGTGAAGGAGTCATATGCACTTTGTTTTCTTCTAACAGGCATAAAAGGATGATGTTTGGTTTCATGCTCTCATTCATATGCTCACATAGTCAGAGAGCCACGATGCCTTTTTTTAACCCCGAGTTTCTTGTGCAACATCTATTTAAGCCAATCAGAATGTGGGATTTCATCACAACACATGAAATGGGAGAATGGGACATAAAGAGGGAAATTGGGTCAACGTAACTATTCCAAACACAACAGAAGGATCTGGTTTCTCATGTACGAATGATTTGATTTTATGGTCAAACAACTTCACATAAACACAGACCAAGTTCGGCCGTTTGTCATTTCTGATGCTTTAAAATACACACCTTCATATATTTGTAGGATTTCAGTTCACTGATGTTCTCCTCCAGTAGGAGCAGGTAGAGCGAGAGATCGTCACATTGGCCACCGGGTTTGGGCAGGACGCTCACAGTGGGCAGTGATTGGTAGGTTTCAAGGAAGTGGGCGTGGTCATAGCAGTAGAGGGGACGCAGACTGGCGTAGATCACAACTGGAATCAACGTGGCGAAGACGATCAAGTTTACGAAGCTGAGAAGAGTAATCAGAGAGATGGAGGCCTTAAGTATCCCAAAAGACCAACCTACTGGCATAATGGCAACAAAAAACTCTTTTTATCCAATGAAATGTGTCAAAAATGTGCCTTTTGGAGACTGACTCGCTTTTTGGAGCCAGCCTCTAGTGGGCGTTAGAGGAACTGCAATTTATGCCACTTTATTTAACCCCCTGCCTGGTACCTGCAGTCTGCCATTCCCAGTTTAATGAATTTCAGTTTTTACTATTCTTGAAAGCAAAAGAGTTCAGATCTAATCATTGCACCACAGGTAAACTTGTTTGTAAAGCACAAATCAAAGCTTATTCTGATTTTTGATGCATAAACTCTTCAATGCAAAGCTCAGGAAAATACCTCAGCAAGGAGAAGACTCCCACGGCGATGAGCTTACACTGCACCCTGTCAGGGACGCCGGTGTCTGACTCGAGCAGGCCGACACGCAGCTTGCAGCCGAAGTCGTCTGTAGTGGAGGCCAGGCGGAGGTAGTAGCCCAGGCAGACGCAGGCGCAGAGCAGGGTGAACAGAGTCAGAACGCGGCACAGGAAGTAGTAAATGATCAGCTTCCTTGAGCAGCGCTTGGTCATCAAGAACTTCTCCACCATTGGGTAATTGAAGCAGCCCTCGGTGGGATCGCTGTGGGAAGAAAGGGTAGAAAGAGCAGATTAAAGTGAGGTCGTGCTGGTTCTTTATGGATTTGCTGGTAAACACACAGTCAGACCAGTAGATGCAACAGTTATTCCACTGATTGGAAGCTTTTTGCCATGTTCCCAAACAATGAAGTGCATCCTTCCCACCCTGTTGGCTGTAAAGTGCTGTACCTGTCAGCGGACGGCTGCTCTGCTGTCGCCATCCGTTTGGCCAGAGTGACGGCGCGGTTATAACAGCGGTCCAGCTCCTCCATGATGAAGGCGAGGTCAGACTGCAGGAGCGGCGCAGCGCAAAATCTCCAGAACAACGCCGGGGCGTACATGAGCACGGCCACCAGCAGCAGGATGTAAGGAAAGAACTGGAGAGAGGACACAGGAGAGGAGGCAGCAGAGCTTTAAATAAGACCTAGATGTTTCCACAAATACGACTGCTGATAAAAGGTGTGGACAGCTGACACACTGACACCGAGGCTGCTGTTATGCTGGCGTTTGCGTTGATAAACTAATGCCTGATGAAACAGACAGAGATAACACTTTCACTTTCATAGAGAAATGAGAGAGTGTGTGTTCAGTTCTCCAGTCTTACTGTGGAGTAGTATCTCACATCATAAACCATAAAGTTTACAAGTGCTTTAAGAAATTAAACAGATATGAATAAACTGAAATGTTTATTCACCAAATGTTTAATCTTCTCTCTGGCTCTGTAGCAGAGACCCTCAGCCAGCCGGCCCGATTACTGCAGTGGGATTTCCAGCAAAGCCCTGAAAGATCTCCACTCTGTCCAAACCTTCACCTTCTAACAGGCTCTTAGCTCTGGGCACATATCACCCCCACCCTCATAAATCTCCACTGACCCCTCAGCACCCCTCTGACCTGCTGCACCCAACCACGCGTCTGCTTTCTATCCCTCGCCCAACCTCCACGCCTCTGGGCTCAGAGCCTTCACTGTGGGCTGAAGGCTCTGAGCTTCACATCGACCTTTTTATGAAACATTTAAGAGACTTCTCAAAACTCGCCTTTTTGTTTATTGATGCTCTTATATTGAGTGTCAGCTTGTTTCTGTTCTTTAGGTGACAGATATTAATACGGTTCCATTTTGCTATTGAAACTATGACAGACAGATCACAGACAGATCACAGACAGATCACAGACAGATCACTTGGACTGGGTGTAAAATGTGGCCTTTTTAAGAAGCGACAATTTTATGTGAATGCCTCCACGTAGTCTCCAAAAATAAAGTGAATTAAAAAGGGTGGAAACAAAGTTTCCCACGGCGATCACACTCACTTAATATCAACTCTTTATTTTAACAAACAAACAAACATTTTTAAATGAAAAACAAAAAGAAATCAGCAGATTTAGAGAGGGAATGAGCCAAGAGTGAAAGTGTGAAGGCGAACCGATAGCTTGATTTGAATCTAAGCTTCTCTCTGTGATTAGGCTCCAGTGGATTTTACTTAGAAATGAAACCAACTACAGACTGAGTGACATAAGAACCACAAACCCCCCCAAAAAAGTGGTGAATCATAACAAAAGAAAGATATGGGTATGCCCTTTCTCATTAACGACAAAAACCTGAACCATGAAGAGGAGAAAGCAAAGCTCTGAGGGTTAACTGTGCTTTTGTGCACGATCAGCTGTTTGATCGTCAGTTTCTTGTGCAGGTTTATCCGGTGTCATTATAGAAAGATCGTTGTAGGTATGTAAGGAAACATGCACGCCCATTACAGTCCTCAGAATGCACCCTACTAAAAATATCCGAACCACACCCTGAAATCTCAAACCCGAGGCTGCCTGTGAACGTCAGAAAGCTTTCCTTTCACTCTGAATCAAACACAGTGAGATTAAGATGGCTTACACCTTTTCAGTAACTGTAGCACTGTGTGTGTGTGTGTACCTTGTGCAGCCACAGAGGTAGAGTCTGCGTGTGCACGGCCGCCCAGCAGAAGGAGTCCACATAAGCTGCCTGCCTCCATGAGAAGTTAGTCGGAGCAAAGCAGCTGATCTGAGTACCTGAGAGAAACATGGAGACATGAAATAAGCCCCAGCAGCAGGGTCAGAATCAACACGAGTGACACGGCATAACCTTCAGTCCACAGTCTACTTCCTGGAAACAGATCAGGATTCTTGCAAGACCAGATCTGTCTGTGGTTGAGTGGATTTCTTAGAAAGATTTCTCACAGAATGAAGTGACCCAGACAGGACTCGTACAGGTTCGAGTTAAGACTGTAAGGCTTTTTAAACATGACTGTGAATAAAATTGAAGAAAACATCAGTCACACGGCGTTAGAGACGCCAGCTGGTTGGTTCAGGAGACGTTCTGTCAGAAATGCCAGGCGATGAATAAAAGGCCTTCTGTGGGTTCTTTCATCTTTTTTAAACATTCATTTGTTGTTTGTCTGAAACTTGTGTTTTCATGCTGCTGTAAGACAAATTCAAACACACCTGGAGTTTAGCATCTTCCCGATGGACACCTAGACATGTGGACTGGTTCCAAGTTCAGATCTTTAGACCACTTTAGACCCACACAGACAAGATCCAAGGAACTAAGCTACCCGAGAGGCTAAAAAGCCCAACTGACCTCATATTTTATACAGGAAATCTTTTTATAAACCAATCTGTCTGTGTTTATCACACCTGTGCCGTTTCCTTTATCTATGAACATAATTTCTGCATCTGCCACCAAAGTACGGACACAATTTAAGAGCAGCATGGAAGCAAGGACAGAAAAACGGCCACATGTAAGCAGAAGCAGCGTCAGAGGAAATGGAAGTGTTTTAAGAGAAGATATTTATGAAAAGGGTAGAACCGTCTGTTAGCCGACACGCACTGAAAAACATCACGGGCAGTGATTAGAAGCGGAAAACTACAGAAAATGAATAAATGAAAAGCTTTAGGAGAAGAAAACTGACAAAAACGTTTCTATGATTAGAAATATGACAGTGGTGCGTACAGATGTGCAGCTGGAGTCTCTTAAAGGCTATTCAGGCTGGATTCTGTGACTTCTGATGAACTCTTCTTCATGAGATTACCACCTAACATTTAACTATCACACAGTCACCTGCGTCATGGAGCCAACTTTGCTCGTTCCCCCGGCTTCACTCACCGACTGAGACCTCCTGAGCGAAGGCCAGAGAGATGAGGAGGAGGGGAAGGCCCACGGCCACGCAGGTCACGATCTTGTCCACGGCGAGCTCCGTTCGAACGTTGCGGTATCGAGCCTGGTTCGGGTCCTTCAGCAGAAAGTCGCTGAACACGTACTCCGTAGCCACGTGTGCAATGGCCATGTCTATGCTCTGGTCTTACCTGTTGACACAAATCAACAAGCATCTCCGTTAGCACGTCTCACAGAGGTAATGCGAAATCAGCTCGCTCTGTGCCATGACTTTGGTTGTTTTACCTTCATACTATGAAAACGTTTGGCTTAAATCTGATGCATTTTCACAAATGTTTTGCAGTATTTTTGGGCACTAATGTCTTTAGAAATATAGCAGATATTCAGAAACTTTGACATATCCTGTGATATTAATGATCAAAGTTGGTTACAGAAAAATTTGCTCGAAACAAAATATTTTTGGCTTTACACTGAGACGCTGAGCGTGGGCTTGTTTTCATCTGGCTATCTGTTGTACTTCTGAAGTTACGAGGGTGTGAAACATGCTTCGAAACTACGAATTAAAAACTGTCAAATTTCAACCCACACCCGTGCACCTCGAGGGCCTGTAACTGTGAAAATGACCTTTATATATTATATTAAATTGAGTTTGCACGGCTCTGACATGTTCCCCGAGTTCCCGTCGCCTTTTTGCCAGGCAAATTTAATGTGAGCGATGCAAAGCAGCACACGAGGTGAACGTGTCCTGTTACAGCAGCTACTTAATTTCCCAGCTCGCTGCCTAATATCGCTCTAACGCAGCCATAATTAAATAATGCACTAACATAATAACCTGTATTAGTCTTTAATTAGACATTCCAGATTCCATAATGAGGTTTTGCTCATTTTGTTCGCCAACAGCAGCTTTATTTAACTCCACTTTCTCCTGTTTGTCAGTGTTCACTCCGTGAGCACTTTATTAGGATCACGGCTCCATGTGCATTCGTGCAAATTAGCCAGTCATGTGGCAGATTCAGATAATTTGTGTAAATTCTATTATTACTCAGAGTCACAGAGATTAAAGTTGGGATAATCTACGGGAAAAGAAAATCATCACAGACAGAAAGGACACGCTCCATCTGCAGTACTGAGAATATCTGCTAAAAATGAAAGGCAAACCACAGCTGATCTACCGTTTTATCTAAAGTGTCTGTATTTAAATCAAACTTTGACTTCTTGTCTCGATTATTTAGAGCTGCTGGTTCACATGAACCGAAATGGGCGCAGGGGGAGGATGAAGGAGCCTCCTCACTGGACATTTCTTTGGTCTTTGGAGGAAAAACCGCTCACACCACTTAGTGAAGGTCAGGCCACGTTCCTGCTCCACTTCCTGCAGAAAACTCATAATCAGCGAGCTGCCAGCATACTTTAAGACAACTCTTGGTCCACGACGGCTCTGACGATCGATCCCTGAGGGGATCCAGTGCAGGGTGAGAAACTGCTGCACAGGGTTTTATTGAGGCCGACCCTCTGAACTCAATCTTCCATCTTTGGGCACCTTTATTTTTTATTTTATCAACTGTAGAAAAGCATTAAACAGGCTGGAACAGTCAGGCTGTGCCACTCTGAGTGACCTTCGGCGTAAATTCAACATGTTTATGGAACGAGGCTCAGCTGTGAGCATCACTTCAGACCCTCAGCAGTGTTTTCATGCTCAGCTCTTAAAGCCGGCACTCAGAGACACCGACAGTCATGTCGATGTTTTCCTCCATGATTCACGGTGACAGCAGACGTTTTCTGGATCTTGTAGTGTGTTTGGTACGGGTTCTGTCTGCAAAGCAAACTGCTCTACAGGGATATTGGTTTCATTTTTCTCTACTGAACAAATATTCCAACAATTTCCTCTTAATAAACTGAAGCTTGCACACAATTTCACTTGTCAAAGGGTCAAAAATAGCAGGAAAACACACAGACCTCTGTTAAGTAAAGCAACACAGCCTCTTTGTCTTCACCGTGTGTGCCAGTCCTTCTCACATCCACAGTTTCCCTCCTGATCTAAATATTCATCATGAGCATTTCTTGGAAGTCTGGTTAAGCTGAGAACTTTTGCTCTGTAGTCATTAACATAACAGCACAGAGCTCTTTAAAATCACCTTCTGTTAAAGCCTGGAGCCTCACGGTTATTATCCACAGCGTCATGCCATGAACAAAGATTAAGATTAGTCACTATGAGTCATGAGGTACAGGCCACTTCAGCCACCAGCGCCGCTGCTCCTCAGCTGTGCAACCTCAGACTCGTGGAGTAAAGCGAAGCCTGATTTTAATAAAGAAGGATTTCAAAACTCCTCGTGATCATCTTCCCACGACATCAACGGCCTGCTTTGTTTGCTTTACTTGTTTGTTTTCTTCATTTTTAATGCAAAGTCTTCATTATTCTCAAAGATGGGCTGACTACGCAACTCCGGAGCGTCAAACATGTTTTAGTTCAGGAGACCCGACGTGATCTGAAGTGACAGACGACTGCATAACAACACACGTCCCTCTAAAGGTTTTAAAGCTTAAAGAAGCAGAATTAGAAAATACAAGAAGAGTACTTCAATTTGTCATGAATTGTTGTCCTTGGGAAGTAAGTTTTATCAGGCTAAATATACCTGACGCTAATGACAGTGTTACAAAACCTCATGTCAATCTCCATGGCACTTTTTAAAAAATACAAATCAGGGTTGGAGTTTGTTTCCTGCCTCGTGTCTGTGGTTATGAAGGGGTGGGTGTGGTCAGCAGCAACACTCAGGTATGCTGTAGTGTTTAGGTGATGATCAGTTGGTGCCAAGAAAATATCCCCCACACCATCACACCAGCAGCAGCCTGAACAGCTGACACAAGGCAGGATCCATACTGTTCTTTATGCCAAATTCTGACCCGACCATCTGAAACCCACAGCAGAAACTGACACTTCTTCCAACCTTCTGTTGTTTAACGTCGGAGCCCCGTGTGAACTGTCGTCTTAGCTGAGAACAGGAAACTGAAGCAACAGCGATGCACCAAAATTACCGAGAGGTTGTGGTCTGGCCCTGCAGCCCATCTGCCGCGCGCTCCGACGCGCCGTGGATTCAGAGATGTGCTTCTGTGTTCTCTTGGCTGTAGCACGTGTCTGTTGTTTGAGTTACTGTTACCTCCATATCAGCTCAAAGCAATCCAACCATTCTCCTCTGCCATCAGCGACACCACTTTACTCCAAAAACTGCCGCTCACTGGATATTTTCTCATTTTCTGACCACTCTCTGAAACACTCAGACCCACCTGTCTGGTAGCAACAACCATGCCAGTTCAAAGTCACTTAAGTCACTTTTAAGTCCCCATTCGGATGCTGTTTGAAAATCAGCTGGTCCTACATGTCTAAATTCACTCAGCTGCTGCCATGTGATTGGCTGACATTTCTATTAATGAACAAATGGAAAAGTGTACCTTATAAAGCTATACATAGATATTTAATGCCACAGAGGAAGGACAGAAAACCTTTAAATGTAGAGTTTTTGTATCTAAACAAGGTTGCTGTTGTTTTTTTAAATCTCTTGATGATTTTTGACCTGTTTGTCTCCATCTAACAATATTTCCAACCTTCCAGACACGTTCCCTCCTCTGTAATGCATCACCATAATGAAAAATATGGACTTATTAATAATTGTACTTTCACTTTCACACTTTAAAAACCGCCGGTGGACCGAAAACGACCGGTTCTGGCCACCGGGTCGCAAGTTTGACACCCCCGACGGCTGGGGTGGCTAACAGCGATGAAGCGGCATAAACAGACGGTAGAGTGACTTTTAACGAAGCTGTGATTTACTCAAAGCTGGCACACATCATAAACCCGCGCTTACCTGCTGCTGCTTCCGTCAGGTGTGTATCAAAGCGTCATGGCCGCGGTGGAGGCTGTGTGCAGCGGGAATCACTTCAGGTGCTTTCCAGCGCAGCTGCTCGGCGGTGTGGCCGCCAGGCATTCAACAGATAGAACAAAACAACTTTCGAAATCAATCCTCTTCCTGTAAGACTCAAAACTCCTTCCGTTCATCTTCGTGATGCCTTCATGTTGGCTCAGAATTTTCTGATCTCTTGCTGCCTTCAAGTGCAGCGCGGGATTTTGTAACTTGTAGCTCGGGAGTCAATCGGCGAGCAAACTCTGCTGAAAAATCTTTCTTTCTTTCTTTCTCTTTTTTTTAAAAAAAAAAAAAAAGTATTTTATCTGATATATAAATAGTCACTGATCTTAAATTTATTGCAGGCTACACACATCAGAGTTAGGTGCTCATCCAGAGGATAGAGCACTAACTTTTATACACTCTCCGAGGGATCGTGAAACTTCTGTTTCCAGAAGTCATGCAAATGACTAAAACTGTGTTTATTGGTTGATTCTTAAGATATTCATTCAACAGTCGCCTCAAGGTGCTTTATAATGAAGGTAAAGACCCTACAATAATACAGAGAACACGCTACAATCAAATGACCCCTTATGAGCAAGCACTGAGCAAGAAGTAGGCTGGGGCAGCCATCTGTGATGTATTTCAGTGCTGGACTTTGTAGACAGTCCCTGCATGCTCAGCAGGCATACAGACCAGTGCTGTTACAAGGGTCCAGGTCAGAGGTCAAGTTGTTTTTAATAAAAAGAGAGCAGAATGAGCTTCAGTTTGCTTCAGTAAGAAGTGTGAAAGACTACATTTTAAATTGCAGGCCTGCTGCTGCTGATTAAGACACGGACACCCAGCAGGACTGATGTACATGACACAAATGTACAAAGTTTGATGAGCCCTCACCGAGTTTATTCATTTTTTTCCACCCCGTCATCAATAATTACACGTAGAATGTATGAGTACATAAATCAGAGCACCTCAGCTACAAAAATTTAGGGCACAAAAATATCTTCAGTAAAAGCTTTAAAGTAGCTGATATCAGATGGAAAATTAAGCTTTTTTCCATAAGTGTGAATGCATCGTGAGCTGCTGCTTCAATAGTGGGTCAGTCGGCCTTTCTCTCCTCTTGTTCTCATTTTCCTTTCATTTGCTAAAACAGCTCCTGCTTCTGTGACTCATTTTGGAAGGATTGTAGCTTCACACTAAGTTCAGTTTGGTGGAGACTAACGGCCTTGGCAGTGCAGTGGAAACATGAATGATTTTGTTGCACTCTACCTATTTTTTTTAATATACTTTCAAGCTTAAAGGTTTCAGGAAATAATATTCTAGTTCTTCATTTATTTGCTTGCTTGTTTCACAGCTCTTGGGTGGGCCCCTGCACAGGGCTCCCATTGGATGATTTGGCCCAGTAAGTATGTCAGCTCACAACCATCTCTGCGCATAAACCAGAAACAAAGCTTTACAGGAGACATTCACAAACCGCTGGAAACCTGGGAGACGATGCTGCTCTCAGAACAGCGACTAACACCTCTCCTCTGACATCAGGACGGCAGCGCAGAGTCTCGGCACAGTGAAGACACTTCAGCACCAAACTTATTCCTGCTGCTGTTACACACAATCATATACACACATCTTTATATGCACGTGATGTTAGGAAACTATACTTACTGCTGCACACAGTTTAGAATCCATTATGACTTTTTATTTGAACACTGATATAACTAAAGGCATTTGTTGGTTTTCATATAATATATTCAGTTTTCTAGGAGGAGTGCACACATTTAATTAAAACAATCATATTTACTTTGTATGTTTTCTCCGAGCTCCAAAGAACTCGTTAACAGCAGAGGATCTGGGAAGGAAAACCCTGCAGAGGATCTGCAGTTAACGAGTTGTAATAAAAAATGTTCTGGTTGTAATAAATATGATATAAAGGAACACATGTTTATTATCTGTTAATTTAATATGTCCATTTGTTCAGGTTTATATACAGTTGCTGTGTAAGCTTCCCCTCCTTTGTGTTTGGTTGACCTCATTTTTAAACCTGTTCACTTAAAAACTACTTTTCTTCATAGTTTGGGGAATTTTTCTCATAACTCTTCTATCTGATTAAAATCTAATTAGCTTCCACACTTTGTCCTTGAGCCTCACTGCTTGGGTCCCTCACAGGAGCTAACCACAGAGCAGCCGGTCATTAAAACACAGTATGTCTTTATCCCGTCTTCCTTTTCTCACCCAACTGGTCGCAGCAGATGGCCCCGCCCCTCCCCGAGCCTGGTTCTGCTGGAGGTTTCTTCCTGTTAAAAGGGAGTTTTTCCTTCCCACTGTCGCCAAAGTGCTTGCTCATAGAGGGTCATATGATTGTTGGGTATTTCTCTGTATGTATTATTGTAGCGTCTACCTTACAATATAAAGCACTTTAAGGTGACTGCTGTTGTGATTTGGAGCTATATAAATAAAATTGAATAGAATTAAATTAAAACACACTTTCTCTGCTTGAATCTTTGCAGCTTGTGTTTTGATTCAGTAAATTTGGTGTTTTATTTTAATCCCTTTGATTCTTGAATATAAAGATATTAATAAAAGAGTTCGACTTCCCTCTTGTTTCCCATTTTCTATTTAAAAAGTCTGGCATGATTGCCTTCATCTGTGTCTGTGCTTTGAATGGAGGTATTCAGTGTGTTTGTGATGGGTTCATGTGTAGCTTGAACATAACTTTAAAAATTAGTGTTCAAACAGGGTGACTGGTCCCTAATGTTTGCACTCAGGGAGCCTTTAGATGAAGGCTGTGGCACAGTTTAAATGCTGGCTTGTTGCTATTTTACTAGTTAAAATTATAATATCGTGTTAAAAATCGTGTAATTGCTCTTTTTGTCTATCTGTTGTAGCGCTGTGGCCACAAACTCTCTCTTCAGCTTTCAGAGCGATTAATTTGCCAACAAAAGAGACACACAGGTGACTGAGTATCACCTATACCGCCACCTGTCGTCCTTTCTTTTTCTTTTCCTCGACAAATTTTCTATATTAGGTATCCAGTAACGTCAGCAAAGTTAATTATTTTGGTCACGATATTCATTTAGAGAAATGATGATATTATAAAAGTCTTAATCAACCCTGGAGTTTCCCTCCTCCCCGGCACGATTTGTTGTTTCTGAGCTGGGATTTCCGGCTCAGATTGGAGCCCGTAAAGGGAGCATCCTCCAGGGCGGCGTGACTGTGGATCTGCGCAGCATGCAGCAGCTCTGTGGCAAAGAGGAAAAACACTGATTCATAGAAACGCAACAACAAGCAGCTCTTCAAGCTGAAGTGTGGAGAAGAGTGATGAGGAGCGGCCGGGATCCTGTGCCTGCGTCAGGCTCCCGGTTCGCGCCTGCGCCTCTTCTGAAGTGTGGCCATCTGAGATGAGCTGTTCTGCTCTGGAGATATTTGGGGCGTCGGAACGAAAACCATTTTGAAGTCATATTGATGTTGGTCTATCGCTATGAATTCTGGGGATTCTCGTTCTGCCCTCCGCGGTCCTCCCAAACTTCTCCAGCTGCGTCAAGTTGCAGTGAAATGGGCACAAATGCGCCGGAAATGGGAGGATGTTACACTAGAAAACATAACCGAGAAGCTGGAGGGAAAAAGAAACCCTTAACTGTCCGCTCTCTTTCAGTGACTATCGATGTAACGTTTTGATAACTAACACTTTATTAATCCCAAAAGGTGGAAAAGTCCTAAAACCACACAGGAAACCGATTTTTTAAAAATAGCTTAGTGCAATACAATGTAACGTATCAAGACATTGACCTTACTAAGGTAAACAATAATAAAATAATAATTTAAATACACATATTTAGTAATAATACGATTATAATTTATTGGAATCTGAAATTCAACAATGCAAAATAAACAGAATAAAGCATATTAAGATTTTAAAACATAAGCACAGCAATCATGAGGTTGTGTGGGTGCTTTGAGATCATAAAGGGGCCAATATGTTCCCAATAAGTGCAAATAAGAAGCTGGTTCATCAAAATGGGTATGAGTTAATGTTTTCGGATCGGCTGGAGCTTTCTTTAGGTGCCTTCCCAGCTTTGACAAAAGTCCAGCTGGGATAACCACATTTACTCAGGGCCTTCTTGATGTGCTGTTCTTCTGCCTCCCTGGCCGCTGTGTCTGTGGGGATGGTGTTCGCTCTGTGTTGTAGCATCCTGATGACACCCAGTTTGTGCTCCAGTGGATGATGAGAGTCAAACCTTAAATACTGATCCGTATGTGTAGGTTTACGGTACACGTCAGCTTTTAGATGTCCCCCATTCCTGATGGAAATCTCACAGTCTAAGAAGGCTAACCTGCCACTTTTCATATCCTCCCTGGTGAATTTGATGTGTTGGTCCACCGAGTTTATGTGATCCGTGAATTGTGGTACATCCTGAGATTTGATTTTCACCCAGGTGTCATCCACATATCGGAACCAATGACTTGGTGTTGTTCCAGGATAGTGAAAATCAGTGGTCTTTGATCGGTGGGTTTTGGTCAGTGGTTGTTGATCAATGGTCATGAGAATTTGCATAATTAAGATTAAGGAACTGACCTTCCAGCCCATTGATCCTTCAGTGGGCTGGTTTCAGTCATTATGCAAATTTACTGTTTATAAGATCGGGGAAACCTGCAGTCAGCTGAGACTGAAGAAGTCACCTGGATGAGTGACGAAACGTTTCTCCCACAAAACGCTACGTCCAGATGAACACAATCAACTTTTTTGGAGATTTGTTTTGTTCTGTTTCTCAGCTTAGTATCACTTTCTGGAGCGACGTCATCACTCTTCCGTTTTATTATTTCTTCAGTCATAACATGGGGCGTATGAGTCAGATGCCAGATGTGAATGGAACAGATGATGTAAATAGAGACCCACATCTGTCTCAAACACACATGTATCCCCCTTCTCGGGCTTAATTTTGTTTGATAAATTTGACACAGACTAAAACAAAATACATTTCCTGTGTATTTTCTTTTCTTTTATATGCTTTTGTTGGTGTTACGGTTCACTTCACTTTCACTGCAGTCATTTTTTCTTTTTAAATTCAGCAAGTTAAAAAAAAATGTTTTTCATTCCTGCTTTTTAGTTTTAGTAAACTGTAGACACTGAGATTATGAACCGCTATAAATGATAAATGAATAATCCTCTTCCTGGAGAAACTTCGGCTCTGCTGCCAGGGGGCAGAAATCTCTATCACCTCATACCACACCTGCTTCTATTTGTTAAGATTTCTAATTATTAAACGCCCTGTTGTATCATATTAACATTTTATTCATCCATCTCTTTATTTGACCTCTTTGCTATTTTCTTTTTAACAGAACTCCTCGTTTTGTGTCTTTTAATGTAACAGTGCGACTCTGTGCCATGTTTCATTTTATTTAGATTCTCAACGTGGTTTTATTGTAAATTGTGTTTGATATTTTGGCCCTGGGACAGAATAAGTTCAAACCTTTCAGACAAGTATGTATTTTGTCTGTTTCATAACCTGGATGTTTTATTGTGAAAGTCTGGACCGGAAGCTCCGCGCTCTCCCTCCGAGCAGCCTGACGCCGGTGGACGCTTCGCTCCCTCCATTCATTTCATTCGCACACAGTCGCATCCCAGCAGCGAGCCGAGCCCTCCCCTCCTGTTTCTCTCCGCCTGGAAAGATGGCTGCTCCGGCGGTGTTGAGGAGCTCCGGCCCGCTGCTCTGCCCGAGCTTCGCGGAGGTCTGCTCGTTCCTGGAGCGGTACGGAGCGGCGCTGGATCTGCCCGAGATGACTTTCCCGCAAATGGAGAGATATCTACGGGACACGACTACAGGTGAGAGCCCGGTTGATGGTAGTGTTGGTGTTGGTGGTGGTGGCGGTGGGGCGAAGAAGTGCTGGAAAGCTGCGACACTTGAAGCCAAAGAAGGGGGCCAACACCACCACAACAACCACCATCACCATCGTCGTCACGGTCGCGATGAAGATGACGAAAACTGGAGTGTGTGCGCCTGTGTGTGTGTCTATGGCCCAGCAGGACAGCATCACACCGAGAGTTTAGGCAGCTCAGATCGGCTGTGGCGTTTTTTCGGGTCCCGGTTAGAGCCACTTTTCTCCTCGCAGAAATCGAGTCCGACTCCCCAGTTTCCGAGGAAACGTTCGGGCAGCTGGAAAACACTGGCGTGCTAACATAGAGCTAGCAGACGCTCTGAATTTAACAGTTTGGACTCTGTGCTGAAGTTAGGTGAAAGAGACCGGGGGCACGACATTTGGCTCGGGGTCCCGCGGGGTTTTAGTTGATATCAGGTGACAGGTTATCGATGATTGTGTCGAGGTTGCTATTGATCCGCTCACGTTAAACTTGATGTGGGAGCCATGATGCAGCAGTGACCACACACACAGCCAACCAGCTCGCTCCGGAGCGCTGTCAGGTGTAATTTTTCACCGGCTGCCTCACTGGCAGGCGGGCTGAATTGACAGCAGTGTCCAGTAGGTTATTGGTGCTGTTTGTGTGTATGTATTACAGCTTTAGTGGCTATTTCAGACCGCTGTCACCGCACAGCGGCGACGTTAGCTGAAAACACTGGATGTTATTTTTTTGGCCGTTAGTGAAAGGCTGTCAAATGTGCGCATGCGCAGAAGGCGCAGATTCCAGCCATTGCTAACTAGTTAGCTTCAATTATTTCGTCAACTTTTAATAAAAGTAGAAGACTTGCCGCTACACTTAACACACCACGTTAGGATTTAATAAACATTCATTTCAGGATTATATCTGTCGAATGAGTAGCTTTGTAAATCGCTTCTTATTCGCTGGTGACTTTAAATGACCGTTAGATCTAGTGCTTACTAGCGTATAATTAGCCCATAGCGTTCAGATAAACATAAGAACTAAAATGTCCATGGTAGTCATCAGTAATGTATCCCTGATATTTTTATTGAAATAAGTAATAACCATTACTAATCTGAATTCTAAATGTGATTCTGGGATTTTTTTTGTCAGTTTACCGTGCCAACAGAGAAAACTGGAATTTCCCCCAAATTTTGGAGTTGCGTAAAAGCCTCACACTAGACCACACAACGAGTCACAGGCGTTTAAGGACTTCCATAAAGCCCAGTTTAATATGTCTTAAGACTGGATTCGACACAATCCCCATTCTTTTCTGAGTTCCCAAATAATAATAACAATAATGATAATAATATAATCATAATAAAGTTATAAATAGATTTAGTCTACACAAACGGTTAACAGAAGCAGAACCCAACAAACTAAATGTGAGACAAAGCATATATTTTGTGGGGCAAAGTGGGACACGGTAATAGTGCTGAGAGGTAGTTTTAGAATTTAATATAGTATGTTATTCTGTATTTAACTGCAGCTAAAATATGGTTATTTGTATTTTTGTAATGCAGTCTAAGAACGTCAAAAAGACACTGTGCTCTTAAAAGTTCACATATTCAGTTAAATGGAAAAAAATACAAATTATTCACAGACAAGGTGAAGTTATTACACCTACCCTACCATTTATTCATATTAAACTGTTAATAGCAACATGTTTAGAGCCACACACAGTTAACTATATTTAAATATATATTTAACTATAAAGTATTTATAATATAGAAAATAAGCAAACTATGGATTTTACAGGTTTAGTGTTGAAATGTGAAGAACATTCATGCTCATCGTGTTTGCTAAGCAAACACAGTAGACATGAATGGAAGCAAAAGTTTGTCGTTATGGTGTGATGTGAGTGTGCTGTTATTTTTGCTGATCATCTCTGTTTTTCAGCTGAGATGCACACAGATCTGCGCTTCTCTTTTTACGCCAAACATCTCTCCTGAGACTCACCTGACTTTTGTAAACTAGAGCCTGTCATTGTCTCAATATAATAATACAAAGATTATTTTACTTATTTGAGATCTGGAAAACTCTTCAGTTTCAGCAGCTAAGAAAATTAAAACCAAGTCAGTGAATAAGTACAAGTATTAGTATAGTTAAATAAAGTGTAATAAGTGGGCCCGGGGATTAAAAATGGTGTGGAATTCCACAGAAAGAGGAAAACCTGGTAACTGTACTCACATTCCACATTTTTAAAAAAATTAATCATTAACACTAAAAAAGGATCCAAGTTGAATTTGAGTAAGATAAAGGTCAACAGGATAGTAATAGCAAACTCTTTATTTTCCCTACAGAAATCGTGCTAATTAAACTTAGTACCGCTGACATAGAGCAACAACATCACTGTTGACTAAAATTTAATTGCTAAAAAAAAAAGAAAAATAAACATCCTTAGATTGAGTCTTGGTAGTTTTATTGAGTCTGGGATGTCTGTGAGTTGTCTGCCTTTAGAGTGTGTTTTTATTTGTAATGTAATGATGATTAAACCAGTTAAATGTAGTCCCTGAAGAGTACTCTACCATATTTTAATGACCAAGTAAATGGTCCCTGCTGTGACAGCAGGACATCTTTTTAAGCATGCAATGAAAATGAAATGGCCAAAATGAATGAAGCATTTCCACAGTTTAAATCCAGATATAATTTAAATATAGTTTAATGCTTACCTTCTTCAATCAATCTCAGATCTTCATTCTTTTATTTTTTATTTAAATGTGTGATTCAGCATACCTCAAAGAATTAAACATTAAAAAGTGTGCTTTCTCTCCTGCAGCACCTGTCTCAGGTAAACTCGCTGATTAAATACTTCTGCCTTATTTGCAACTTTCTTGCGCCCCCTACTGGTGGCAGGATCTGTGACACAAACATACAGCATGGCTCTGACAGCAATAATAAAAAAGAATGAAATTAATAAAAACTAAACAGTTTCAAACGACAAAGACGTGAAGTGAAACGAGCCAAGCCACTCTTCAGACTAATGAAATAAAACTGTGATAATGTTTCATTTAGAATCTCAGTTTATGGCTTTTAACCCACTGATGTGATGGGCTGACAGTTGGCTGAAATATCCCCTGAAAATCAAACATTTAGTCGACTAAGTAGCTGCCTTGCTCATTTATTTTGTACCCGTGACACAGTAAATATTTATTAGTTGGACTGAGTTTCTGTGCAGAGGTGATAAGAAAAATGAAGCTGCCATATATGATAACTGGCCCAGTGAGCAGTGTATTTGTTCGGGTGAGCCTGGTTTTATCGCAGCTTTTGATAAAAATGAATTAAAAAGCCCCCCCTACATCTAAAGTGGTACATGCCAGTCAAAGGAGCTGTTTTTGTCTTTTCACAGTTTACAGGTGGTCCTGTTTAGATTGATATTCAGCTGTGGTTGGTTGTCAGCATAAACTACAAATCTTCTTGCTTTTGATTTGTCTAAAGGATTTTTCTGCAGATATGGTTAGTGCATATTTCACCCTCTTAATAAAAAAATGGGAACATTTGTGTTAAACACTTTCTTTGGCTGCTGAGAAATAAAATAATTTAACAATTTGTCAACATGCCATAAGAATGTAAGCACTATCCGACAGTTTGTGAGTGACTGAGCTCAGAAATGGCACACAGAGAAGTGAGAGATCAGGTTCAGATACCAGAATAACACAGCGAGGCCACTTCAGTGGGGTGAATGTTTGTTGACACTGGTTCTGGAACATTACGATGAACTGTGTCGTGTTTCTGATCGCCCTGTCTGTGTTTTCCAGTTCCTAAACCCCTCGTGGAGCTCCATGTGAAGCTGCTCAGGAAACTGGGGAGGTCTGTGTCTGCTGACCGCTGGGAAAAATACCTGGCTAAGGTGAGAGTTTGACATGAGCTCAGGAGTCAGGAAGGAAGGGTAACGTGTCAGTCAGTGGGTAAAGGGACGCAGTTAAAACTGAAAGCTTGATCCTAACAGAATCACTGTTTCTTGTAGGTCTGCCAGGAGTTGAATAGCACCTGGGCATGGGAGCTGGAACAGAAGGGCTACCAGGAGATGTCCATGGAGTGCAAGTCCAGCATCCTGAAAGTATGACACCCTACTTTAGTTTGTATAAAAGGCTGAAACTTCTCCAGACAAGGCGCTAACTACACTGATGTTCTCCACTCTTCAGTACCTCTGCGAGTGTCAGTTTGACGAAAACCTGAAGTTCAAGACGGCGGTCAACGACGAGGACCCGGAGAAGATGCGTCTGCAGCCTGTAGGTCGGGACCAGCAGGGCCTGATGTACTGGCTTCAGCTGGACCAGGAGCAGAACATCCGGCTGTACACGGAGGAGCAGGACGATCTGGACGGATCCACCTGGAAGTGCATCGTTAGGTTGTACTTTTGTGTCAGGCTAAAGTTATGTAGGTTGTCTCATGTTTGTCTTTCTGCTTACACTCTTATGTGCGCCCATCCTCTCAGGACTCGCAACGACCTGGCAGAGGCTCTGGAGCTGCTGAAGGCTCAGGTTGATCCAAACCACAATCAGGAACGAGACCAGAACCAGGCTGGATCCAGGAGTGCCAGCCCTGCACAGAAAGAAGCTGGTACGCTGGATTATTGAGTTTATATAGTTGAGTTCTCATCAGTGCACAGAGGATTTGTAAATGCATGGTAGTAATAACCTTATAGTTTAAATGGAGTAAACCTTCAAAATCATTTGAAGGTTACACTTCACGTCTAAAAAAACATGCAACCAAAACCTGAGAGATTCCAGATTTAACAACAGCGAAACGATAACTTCCATTGAGGCAAAAATTATACTGAGTAATCTCAAATCCAACTAACACAGGTCAAAACAAATAATCTGAGCCCACAGCGGCTGATCTTAGTCTAAAAATGTATAAAATCCCGCATCTCACCACAAAAAAAAATTATTATTATTCGACCCTACAGAAGCAATTTTAACGGCAAAAATTGTTGAGATTTTTTCTGTCCTTTATAATAAACAAACGTTTGATTCAAACTATTGTATTTTTTTCATATTGATGCAGGGGATGAGACGATCAGAAGCACCAACCCTGAGGCCTCAAAGACTTCAGAGGACTACGCTGACAGCAAGAAGGTTGACCCTCAAAACAGAGAAAAACAAACCAGGCCAGGTATGTAGGTGAAAGAGACTGCCTCAGGTTTCCATCCACTATCCAAAACTAGCAAAACCATTAAAAGGACACACTAAATGCCCAACCAGGACATACAAAATGACCAAAACAAAATACGAGCAACCCGAAAGAGACTGAAGAATCAAAATGAGTTGCATCCATCCATCGTCTTCCGCTTATCCTTGTCAGGGTTGCGGGGAGGCTGGAGTTTATCCCAGCTACCATAGGGCGAGAGACAGGGTGCACCCTGGACAGGTCACCAGTCGCCAATTTACCTAACCAACCTAACTGCGTGCATCTTTAAAATCTTTTTTCTTTCTGCAGAGGTGAAGGAGGAGCTCACACCGCCGCCCATCAAGCAGGAAAACGCTGATGCTGAGGTGAAGGAGGAGAAGACGCTCCTCAAACCGTCTGTCTTTGATAACCGCGTGAGCACCATCACCACAGTCATCAAATCAGAATCGAGGGACGCCGACGCCCCCAGGAACACAGTATCGGTTGTCATGGCGCCCGTGGCTAAACAGGAAGAGGAAGCGGAGCGAGCGGTCGTCAGGAGCAGCCAGCAGGCCAAGATACCACTGAAGAAGAGGGAGCTCAAGCTCGCAGAAAGCTTCCACAGCAATCACCTGAACAAGACCAACAGCAGCAGTATTATTGTCTGTAACCCGTCAGTGATCCACACCAAGGACGGTCACGGAAGGGAGGCCAAGCTGTCTAACTCTTTAGTGCCCCCTGGTGGTTCATCTGCCTCGCAGCCGCATCTGGTCGTCAGCGCATCAAGGCTGGAACTCACCAATGGGAGAGCTTTGCTCCTGCCGCGCAAAGATGGGCAAAATGGGGTAGTAGGTCAGGTGGTGGGTCACGTAGGAGTCATCCGCAGCCCATCTGAGCGTCACAGAGCGCCCGGCGCCGAGCAGCAGGAACAAAACGGGCCAAATTCAGACCTCCGGGACTTGAGAGCAGCGGAGGAACAACGTGAAGGGAGCCGGCAGTCAGTGTTGGTGAGGAAGGGCCTTACAGAAGGGGAGACACCAGCGGGAGCTGCCACTTCTTCTCCTCCCCCTCCTCCTCTTCCTCCTCATGCACTAACGGAGGCTCCGACACCCTCAAAAATGGACTCTGTTGGCGTTTCCTCGCTGTCTGAGAATGCAGAGGAACCCAAGAGGCAGACAGCAGAAGATGAGGGTAAAAACACCACAGACGAGCTGGACAAGGAGAGGAAAACTGGGCAGGATGATGAGAGGGAGGAGAGGAACAGGGAGGTGTCTGTGCTCAGTGTGGCAGAGGGATTAAAAAAAGACGACCGAGTGAAGAATGAAAGAACTTTAGTACAAGCGGAGGCAGAATCGGGAAGCTCTGTTTCACCTCCGAAACTGGACCAACAGGATAAAAAGGACGACCAGGAGGAGGGCGTCAACGGTGGGTTAGCAGAGCAGAAAAAGGCAAAGGCCTCGGAGGAGCGGCAGGGACTGCTGGAGGAAGCCTCCTCTGAGCTCCAGAAGGAAGGAATCAGGCTAAAGATCAAGATTCCTCCCCACCGGAGAAACAAGCTGAAGGGGAAGGCGATGAAGGAGGAGGAGAAAGGGAGGGAGCTGGAGACGCAAGAGGAAGGGAGGCCGCTGAGGAGGTCTGCGAGGATCTGCAGGTATGTGTTCAGTAAAATCCACGAAGCTGGGGGATTACACAGTAATGTTTGTTTATTTTTGTCCATTATTCTCAGCTGCAGTCGGTTTGATTGTGACGATAAATTCATCCCATCTAAACCTCTTTTCTTGAAGATCATCTGCTTTGCCAACCTGCAGGCCAAGCTCGAAGGTGGCTGAGAGCCAGAAGAAGAACCCACAGAAAAAACATGCACTACCCACCAGAACGAGGGAAGAAGAGGAGGAGGATGAGGATGAAGAGGATGAAGAGGAGCAGAGCTCAGCTACGAAGAAAGACAAAAAAACTGAACCCGTCGAGCAGATAAGGAAGCGAAGGGTAACAGTTCCTGTCAGGTCATTTTTACCTTGTTGCTCTTTTTCTTCGTCTCTGTGACCATCTCGTTCTCCCTCTGGCTTTCTGTACTTCCAGGGTAAACGAAGACACCGGCGCCCCCGGTGGTCAAACATACGCACAAAGAGGCGCAAACTTAATGAGGGAGGGGAAGTGGAGGACAGGGGGAGGAAACGGGGAGAGGAGGAGAGCGAAGGAGGGAGCGACTCAGAGGAGGAATCGTATAAATCCGAGGAGATTCCCAGCGAGGACGCCTGCACTCACTGCAGCCTGCCCAACCACCCCGAACTGGTGAGTGTGCGCTCGCGTGAGTGCTTACAGATACAGAGATGTCTGGACGCTGCGCCCGGTTCTGCTTCAGTCCTCATGACTTAAACTCATCATGAGAACATAAACGTGAGAGCTCATCCCCCAGGCTGTGCTGACACTAGAAGACACTTGTTTAAGGTGTCTGCGGTCTGTGTGCACACGTGTGTGGGAGTATAATCCTGACTTAATGCTCAGGAGTCTGAGTGGGAGGAAATCCAACATCCCAAAATCTTCTGCAAGTCTTTGTTTTTTTTGGAGGATGGAGGCAGTTTTAGAAGCAGGTCAATGGGGGTGTGGTCAGCAGACCAGATGGTTGTAGCCAGAATGACGTCACTCATTAGTTTGTGACGCCCCGTTATCAAACTCCAACTTGAGCATTTTCACCATCATGCATCGTGTTTCCTTAAAGTCATTTCTAAAAATAATTCGAGGGTCTGTGTCTCTTTACTTTGAGTATATCGTTTTGTGCAGAACCTAAAATGCTGCTGAAACCTTTTCATTTTTTATTGTGTTGTTTGTAAACTGTCACCAGTTCCAGCTGCACTCTGAAAGAATTCTGTAATCATGTCTAAATCACAGAGACACGAACAGAAACTCAGAGGCTGCAAAGCAGATGTTTGATAACTTTCTCTGAATAAAACCATAAATGTTAGAAGCTGTCATTTCTGCTGGTTTGTGTGGAGTTTAATGTGTGTGTGTGTGTCTGTCCTTAGATCCTGCTGTGTGACTCCTGTGACAGTGGATACCACACTGCCTGTCTGCGGCCGCCTCTCATGTTGATCCCTGATGGAGAGTGGTTCTGTCCCCCCTGCCAACATGTAAGTGTGACACTGAGAGGATGGACTGATTCCGTCATGTCTGCTGATGAGAATATAACTCCCAAAGTCCTGTTTATGGTTCAGATAACTGACAGGAGGAAGCAGTTTTGTACTGATACTTGATGCTTGCTCACAAAGAGTGAATATAAACGCCACATTAACAAGTTCCCAGTTAACAAAAGCCTGGATCCTTCCAGTGTAGCTTTGCTTGAGTCACAGTTTGAAATAATTCTCCTTAATTCATCCTCACACTGAGGGCCTCAGTATGCCTGCCACACTGGTCACTCTGTATGCTGACTGTGGCAGCTACATACCAGTTTACCAGTGCTGGGGTGCGAGTACTCACTGTGTTGTTCGCCACTCAGACAAAAGCTCCAGATCAGCTTTTGTAAAAGAGAAGAATTACAACTGGAAGAAAAGAAATCTCCCTCATTGTAACCTGAGACTCGCTGAGCTTCTGTGTCATTAACACTCGTGTCTTCAACCCGGCGTCGGCACAACGCAGCAGATCACAGAAATAAAGAGGCTAAAATGGCATCAGTCAGTTTGCACCAGCAGATGTGGCGATCGTAACGGCCCCATGAAACAAGCCCTTTTAACTCCACCCACTTTGAGACTTTGTTTCGATTGGCTGGCCCTCGTAAACAGAGCTTCCATGGTCACATCCTGAGCTGTGAACTTGAGATGACCATATAAGGAGGATCCGTGTTTGCTGACATCATACAGATCCAAGTGTAGAAAAAACTGTCTGGAACAAAGCATTTAAAGCAGGCTGAAGCTTTTTATTTGACACTGGGTCCACGTTTGTTATGAGTATCTGTCATAATGGTGTATGTTTGCCAGAAAATATGTAAAAGCATAGTAGTTTCACTTAGACCAGCCCATCTGCTTGGCTTACTGTGTAAACAGTTTAAAAGGGAGGTGAGGAAGATGAGTCGACATCAGTGTATAATTTATAGATCACAGAGTGACAGAGCTGCGGTGGTTTGTTTTTCCTCTGTTCAGAAATTGCTGTGTGAGAAACTGGAGGAACAACTGCAGAATCTGGACAGCGCTCTGAAGAAAAAGGAGAGAGCAGAGAGAAGGTACACACACACACACACACACACACACACACGTTTGGATGAAAATGCTGCGATCAGCATACCGGTTTAAAAATTTGACACAGCTTCTCTGTTCTTATCTGTCAGGAGGGAACGGCTGGTGTACGTAGGAATCAGCGTGGAGAACATCATCCCTGTGAGTACATGAAGAGCACGGCCACTTCGTCACTTCATTGGAATGATGCTCCGGCCACTTCCTTTTGCCTCAGACTATGGAAATTAAATATCTGCATTTGTTAGAATTTTTCTCTTCACTGAAATGTTTGAAAAAAAAAAATCAAAAGTGCCAAAAAACAAATGTAACAATCAAAGCTGTTACTAAGGTATGTGAGGCACAATCAACATGCAACAAACACGGCTTCTAACTCCAGTGTCGCTGTTTTCTCCTGCTTTCACATAAACACTGCGTTTCATCTTCTGCATCTTAAATCTGTACGAGTTTAGATTTTACTGTGGAGCATTTAAAAGAACGTTGTTTGGTGTCCTAGGAGGGAGATGAGGAGGAAGAGGAGAAGTCTGCGAAGAAGAAGGATTCCAAAAAGAGCAAAAACCTCGGAAGGCGATCAACCAGGACCAGGAAGCACATCAGCTACAGGTGGGTGTCGCCTGGGGGTGTTCAAGGTGCTGGAGGAGGTTTTTACAGTTGACTCTCAGTTGTTGAAGTATAATATTTAAAAAAACGTAGAAAATCTTAGAACTACTTTTAGTTCAGTTTATCAACATAAACCGTCTGAAAATTCTGCCGTCATTGATTTACATTAATTGGGAGGCAATATGGTGGCTGTATTTATGCATCGTTCCAATGAGCAGAAGCCACGAAGACGACACCTTCGTGTGTGTCTGTGAGTTCTGGTGATGGGTGGAAGGGTTATGCTTCTGGCTGCTGACCTCTGCAAGCCACCAGGCTCTTATAACGCTGCCTGCAGGATGATTTAATGACCCGCACACGTGGGGGGAAAAAAGTGAAATGACAGAAAGAGGCTTCAATCAGCTGTTTTGTTCCAGGTTTGATGACTTTGATGATGCCATTGATGAGGCCATAGAGGAGGACTTCAGGGACCTCTGTGGAGGTGAGTGGAGGAACTGCAGGCCCAGTAAGGCCTTCTTTTAGATCCCAGTTAAATACTCATTCACATGGTTTATATATCAAAGTGTCTTCATATGAATGTTATTCTCTTTTACATTCTTAGCACAGTTTTATTCTTTTGACTTTCAAATTTTGGATTATTTTAATCACTGTATGTACAAATACTTCAGACTGCATGTCTGGCAGTTTATGAGGGGCAGCCAATCATAAAAAAGCAGTTTTAAAGAGGGAGGAGCTTGTTTGAGACAGGAAGAGCTGAGGGGCTGCACTGAGGATGAACAGATGAAATAAATGAGAACATCCGGTCTGCTTTCATTTACTTTCACCCAAAGTCGATTTTTCAGCACTCACGTGCATTATTCTCGCTTCAGGAGCGGGGCGGGGCAAAGACCTCCCCACCAGCCTGTCAGAGGACGGGAAGGAGAGTCAGCGGCCAATTAGAAGCCAGACTCACGCTGCACGGAACAGGAAGAAGCGGAGACTGAACGACCTGGAGAGCGACAGCACGGCGGCGGAGAGCGAAGACGAGTTCATGCTCAGCAACAGGTGACACAGCGGGTTCTCTCCAGATTTCTCACTCATCTTGTTTGCCGGCTTATTTATCCCCCTCTTCCTCTCAACAGCTCAGAGGACGAAGATTTCGGCGCATCCGGAGCAGACGACGATGAAGAGGAGGAAGACGAAGACGCGGGCAGTGATGCCGGCAGCTGGGATAGCAAAACTCGCCCCAGACAGGCGCTGAGAGGAGTGGTTAAACACAGACCCGGCAGGAGCCGTGGGCGGGGCAGGAAGCGGCTGAGACGGCGGCGGAGACGCTCCTCCGACGAGGAAGAGGAGGAAAGCGAGGAAGAGATGGGTGAGACGGCAATATTGATTGATTTTATTACAGACTGAGTTGTGTGTATTTAGTGGAATAAAGAAGTTTAACAGTAGGTTAAATAAATATTAAGACAATTATCAGGAAACTATAAATATAGTTAATTATAACGACACATTTAACACAATCCTGGAGTCCTGGACTTTCCAGAACAGGGGAGATGTGAGACAGGCAGGCAGTGAGCAGCAGTTTGGCTTCATGCTGAGAAAGAGCTCTGCAGATGTAATGTTTGCTTTCAGGGTGTTGATGGAGAAGTTTAGAGAAGCTCAGAAGCTGCTGCGCTGTGTCTTTGTGGATCTGGAGAAAACAGATGATGGCGAGAAGCTGTGCTGCTGCATGAGGAAGCCAAGAGCAAAGTGAGGGTGATGCAGAACATGCACAAGTACAGAGAGGCAGGGGTCAGGTGTGCAGTGGGAGTGACGGATGGTTTAAAGGTGGAGGTGGGATTACATCGGGGGTCGGCTCTGAGTAGTTCTGCCTGACCTCATCTGTCAGCGGAGTTTCTGTGGACTGATCTGCGGGGAGAGCCGGGGAGGTTCAGATAGGAACAGATTACATGTGTGTGAGTGAGAGGGAGACAGGTGGAAAGGTGTCTCAGTGCTGACTGATAACTAGTTCACTTGTTGGTTGTTGGTCTCTCAGACTCGGATCAGTTCAGCGACATGACGGACAGCAACAGTGACAAAAAAAGGCGGGGCCTGAGGCGGGGCCAGCGCCAACAAGTTAACTACCGTGAAACGTCGGAGTCGTCGGACGACTCGCGAGCCTCCGCCAACAAGGAGAAGGTGAAGCGCCACGGCAGGCCTCGCAAGGAGCGTCTCTCCAGCGACTACAGCGACGGTCAGTCACCATCAGAGCGTAAAGGACGAGTTTTAATCAGCTCAGTCGCCCTTAGGAGAAATCTGCTCGATGTTTTCCAGATTTATCTCCATAATGGGGAAAAAATGTCATATATCTTACTTTATCCATCAGTAAGTCAGCAGGTGGTAGTAGAGCAGGGCGATATGGCCAAAAATATTTATCACGATATATATTTGACAATTTGCGGTAACGATATAACCGACGATATAATTGATGCGAGACAAAATACAACTCCACAACATTACGTAGCGCAAAAAGACAACCTTCCATTTATTTTCACTTAAACAAGAAGCTGGTTTTTATGTACATTAAAGCTTTATAAAAATGTAACAGTGCAAATGCAATTCAAGGATTCCTGAATGGCATAGAGGAAGATGTACTTACCAGCTGACAAAGCAAATATCATGTCGACAAGTTCTTATAACGCACTAGACATATGTTTCATAGGCTAACACTGGCGATCTGACCTTATATTCCTAGAGCGATAACCATGTATAATATACACTGAAGTTTAAAAAGAGGTGCTTTGCAACATTAAACTGCAGCGTGCAATACGTATTTTTCGGACATAGAGGTGCAGCAGGGATTATATAGAGCACATTAAGGGCGAAACAAAGCAGTCAGTGATAGAATCAAACTTTGTATTTAATATCTTCTTTATCATTAGCGAGCTAATCCACTTCTGTACCATTGATTCATTAATGTTGAATTCTCTGGCAGCTGCTCTATTCCCATGTTGTTGCAGTATATTAATGACTAACCTCGTATTGTGGATGGATTATCTCAGTTGTTCTCCTGACTGAAGTTTGGTCCGTTTACAGCATCCTGCCATGCGATTGCATTTGTCTCTAACCATGAAGAACCTTCACGTTAACTTTTATAAGTGGAAAAGTGTTAGTGTTCGTCCTCCAGCTTCACTGTTTATGTTATGCTAACATAGCTGTGTCGCTAGCGATCACGTAGCACATCATTATATACCAGCTAGCCCAACTTCAGTAACCCTACAAACGTCACTGCTGTTTAGTTTCCTGTCTTCATTTATGTTGGAAGTGATAGCAGAGCTGTACGTTTGATTTTTTTCAGAAATCTCTCAGTCAGAACATGCTATATCATGCTTAGGTAACTAGCGAAACTAGCGAGCTAACTTCCGCTAGCTTCCTGCTAACTTCTAACTCCGTTAAATGTAATAACTTTTGTTTTCATGGATGCCTGGAAGTTAAACTTCATAGTTACACCTGGTAAAGCAGCAATGCTGATCGTTTTATTAAAGATGAAAGAATTTAGACAGTTTTTAACTCTAAGTGATGCTGCAGTGTTGTTTGACCTGAAGCATACGGAGTTTAGGACCCAGATTACTCCCAGATTTAAGAGCATCTTAGTCCGACAAATACGACAATAACGACGGCCGCTTGCATGTTCTGCAAAAAAATGTGCTTTGTTGTGTATCTGACGGACAAACACCAAACCAGTTCCACATCACTGAAGTTGCACCATTTTTACAAACCAATTCTGGTTCATCTGTTTCACTCAACAATCGGCCATGTGCGTATGAAAACAAAGGCACTGCGCATGCGCGTTTTACTCCCATTCTATCGCGATATTTCATTTTCCTATCGTTGCCTAACATTATACCGGTATTACCGTGAACGGTATAATATGGCCCAGCCCTAGGTGGTAGTATCATAACTATCAATAAGCAAATGTTTACCTTTTGTTGATTTTAGGATTCATTGATTTTTGTTCATAATGACTTTTTCTGTCTTTTTTTCCTTCAGTGTCGGCTTCTTCCAGAGATTCAGAGGAGGACGATTATGAAGATGAGGAGGAGGATGACCAGAGGAGGAGAGTGAACAGGAGGAGGAGACACGAGGAAGACTTCCGGACAAGGAGGACGAGAGACAAGAGGAGGAGGAGGTACGAAGAGGACGAGGGAGAGAGAAGGAGGCGGCTGAAGAGGAGACTGCAGGAGGAAGAGGAGGCCGAGGAGGAGAGAGACAAGCGGAGGAGGTTAAAGAGAACACACAGAGAGGAAGAGGAGGATCTGGAGAAGATGGGGAGGGGGAAGAGGAGAGAGATCCTGTCGCAGCAGCGGCGCAAACGGCTCGCCCAGATGCTGAAGAAACGGCGGCCTTCGACGGACGAGGAGGAGGAGGAGGGCGAGGAGGACGACGACTCGTATTCTGAGTCATCATCGGAGGAGGATCGTCCGGTCCGCAAAAGACTGAACCGCATCGACTCAGATGACGATGAAGAGGAGGACGAGGAGGACGAGGAGGACGAGGACGAGGAGGATGGGAGACAGAAGACGGTGACCAAAAGATCTTCAACGGGGGAGAGGAGAGCTGACAGCGACGCTCAGGAAAAGGAGAGGGGCCGCAGCCTGTCTCCGCCAAACGGACATCGGACCTCCAGAGGCCCAGAGCCCAGAGACGCTGCAGGGTCCGGCAGGCAGGGCAGGCACAACGGTCCCTCACATCCGGAGGAGGGGGAGGGAGAGGAGGAGGAACAGAGGGACTCCCGAGACTCTGTCCAGAACAGTCTGCAGTCATGATGGCTGTGTGCGTGCACAACGCTCGCTTCTTTGTTCTGCTTTTTCTTTTCAAGCCTCCCGCCCACTGCCCGGATCTCACTCTGACTCACGTTCCTCACTCTTCTTCTTCGCCGTCGTGTTGTGTTAGAGCGCAATTGTCCACAGTTACACGCTGGAACAGAAACTCATGGTTACCCATTTTTATAGCAGGCGGGCGGAGCTGACGCCTCCCGGCAGCAGGATGGCTCCACCTCACCGTCCACCCGACAGGTCCGTGTGACACCATCACAGCTGGGGGGGGCGGTTCGTCTGTCGTGTATTTCATCTTAAAGCACTTCATCATTCTCATAGCACCTAATGAGCCGGCACCGAGGAGGGCGTCGGCATCAAAGCGAGCACTTTGGATCAGGTGACGGTCGGAGAAAACTCTCTCGAGGCTGAATATTTGTGGGTTTGAAGTGTCGCTTGGACAAAACTTTTATATATAAATATTAGGATTTAGAAAACTGGTTAATCATTATTTAATGATATTTTATAAAACAGTGATTCTCAGTGTGGGATGCAGAGCCGCAGTGAGCTACGAAGGAACTGCAGGTGGACGACGTGAAGTTAATTACACTAAATAAATGTAACTTTTCAAATTTCTAATTAAGTTAGAAATTAAATATTGACATTTAAAAATGAAACACCACTACTGAAAAAAAGCTGCCTGTTATGCCCCCAGAAAATGTAATTATTTGAGATAAAAATAATCAGAGCCTGCAGCTGGTCCATGAAACCGACACTTTCAGATAAAACTGAAAGTCGGATTAAACAGTTTGTGCTCCACAAAGATAATTTGGTTCTTCAAAGCAGCTCTAAGGTCAGATCTACACGGCTACACGTTCAGTGTAACCGACGATACATGATGTCCGGCTGTGATCGGTCGATTGTCTCGATCCTTCAGCGTTCCCGATCGAATCATTCACTCCAGTCAGTTCACATTGTTATTAATTTGCACAGATTTGTAGGAAAGAAAAAGGTCTTTAAACAGCTATGAATGACGTGAGCCGGCCGCCGGCCTTCATCGCCCTCTATAATCAGCTCATATTTTCACCTCCTTCCTCTTCTTTGCTTTCACCTGCCAGGCCTCAGTCACGAGCCTCATTCTAACCCAGCAAAACAAGACATCTCTCAGTACAAACTGAGTTTTCGCAGTGATGATTTTGTCCTCCGCTGGGATTTGGGAGGATTTTTTTAAAAAGTCCTGAGGTTAGGGTGACGGAGAGCTCCAGGGGTTAAAGGTCACAAAGCATCATCTGCTCTGTGATCTGTTTATTAAAAGCTCAACAGAAAAAGTTGACTTTTGCCCTAATGTGAGAGTTTATGACTGAAGAGGGAACGTCTGCCGTTTCATTTTGTGTTACCTTAAACTGTTCGTGCTGTCTGTGAACATTGACTGTGCTAATCCAGGCTTTGAGGAACCAAATAAATCAGATTTCTGTTACCGGGTTTAACCGATCCTGGAACTTTTTTAATCGTACGGAGGTCCCGGCGCTGAAAAGTTTTTACAAGTTGTTGTAAATATAGACTCTGAATCTGTAGCGAGCTCCGTCTCCACGTCGCCGCTTCGGATCCAAAGTGTCTGGCTTCCTCTCGTCCTCGTGCCGGCGCGTTTGCTGTACATACTCTGCCTGTTCCTTGTAAGATAATAGACGTTCTGTTCTCTTAGTCCTCTTGTAAAATATAGTGTTATATTTTCTATACGAAGGAGAGGAGGAGAGATGCTGCTGCGAGCGACCTGCAGATCGACCGGCGACCAGCGGTTTTTGTTTCCGCAGCGGAGTTCCATCAGAGCAGCGTGGAGCCCGTTCACCAGTAAAACCCCGTCTCACGGCTCAGTCCCGCCCCGCGTCTCCGGAGCGTTTTAACAGTTTGAACGCCTCGTTTTAAGGAGAAACAAATCTTCATTTCTGACCGAGGCTCAGGGGAGGAAAACGAACACCGATCACTAATCAGAGTTTTGTTCCGTCAGCTTCTGTTTAACCGTCGCACACAGTCGAATCACTGTCAGGGCTTTAACCTGCTGTTAATGAAAAGAGGCTCCATTTATCTTTAAATTTCCACCAAGCTCACCTTTAAAAGTTGGACTCAAACATTTCCGCTGACCTTACCGAGACTTTCTTTTGGCACTGAAAAGTTTTTCTTTAGAGTTCAGATGATGATTAAACTTCAGGCCTGCGTTTATCAAACTACTCAGAGTTCACCTCAAAATGCTCTTAGAGGTGTAAAAACGTTTAGAGCAGCTGTTTTTGGATTCTTTAAAATCATTTAATTTTACTCAAATACTAAATATAATTCAGTGTAATATAGTTATAATGCATAATTATATCAACAGGAGGAAATACATGGAAAAGTACAAACCCAGTCAACATGTTTGTTTTTTTATGCATTAGTATATTATTGTTTCCTCACAGCCATCACGATGAATCTGCTTTGAGACCTTATAAATGGCTGATGGCTCACAGCGGGCCTGTTCTGCATGATTCAAAGTTCATAATAATCTGTATTCATCTGGCACTAGGCCTCAGTTCAGCTCCAGTATCTGAAATGAGCTGTCTTTGCCCCGCCCACTTTAAGTTTCTTCTGATTGGCTGCCCATCGTGAATGGCAGGTGGGTGGGGCATCTCTGCCACAGATGACCATATGAGGGATATCCTCTCTCTGTAACATTATACAGATCATCAATTTCTCTTTAAGTGGTTTGATAAATTCAGCCCTGATGATTCGGTTCTGATTGGATGATTTCATGATTTCAGCTTCGAATATTTTTTTTAAAGGTGTGATGTGTAAAAACTACACAGGCCACTGAGTCCGCTTCCATCATGATAGACGCAAACCTGAGTGTTAATACTGACTCACAGAAAACAAGGCGCCTGTCTGAGCAAAGCTACTTCTTGTCAGGTTGGACGTTACAGTCAGAGGCAGGAGCGGTCATGCTCAGAACAAAGCTAACGTCGCAGCTGTTACATCTTTACGTTGTGCTGTTAACTTTTATTAGTATTTCTAAACTGACAGTTTTACAAACGGCACCCTTTAAAGGTGCTTTTTGTAATGACCCTCTGCTACATGTAACTAAACTTCATCAGCAGGGGGCAGTGTTTTACTGGCAGTTGTGTTGAGATGTTTTCAGACGTGTGCTTCTCTTTGTTGTTTTTGTTTTTTTTAAACCACCATGTCCACTTGACTCCCGCAGGCCTTCGTTGTAAATAAGTTGTTCTTAATGACTTGCCTGGTTAAATAAAGGTTACGCTTACTCACTTGTGGCATAAAAGTGGCATTACAGGAAAGTGCAGCCCCAGTTCACCTTGAACTGAAACTCTTTAATGGACAAAGTCACAGCATCTCTTTTCTTTCAGCTTTGGTTAAATCAAAAAAAGTTTGAAGCTATTTTTAAATACAGGAATTTACAAAAAGTTCCTTTACAGAGACCTGGCAGCAGAAACGGAAGGAAAGACAAAAAGATTTCATGTTTTTAAAATAAAGTTTCCTGTTGGTTCTTCTTTTTATGAACAGAGTTTACTTGGTCAAAGGCTGAAGCTTTCGACGTTCACGAAAGATTTGATTTTTCTGCTTTAAACACATCACAGAATAATCGGTGTCCAGTGATGCTCTTGAACAGCACAGACGCCGATACGTCAGACGGGAAATGCCTGAGACATTTTTATTTTTAAATGAACCGTCAAAGAATCCAAAATATCTGAGCTGAAGATAATAAAGATGCAAACAGTGGGAGGTTCTCACATGCGAGCAGATGGTTTATTTAGTCTTTTTTTAAAATCCTTTTTAAAGCTGATATTACTGTTATTGTTGTTCCTGAGCTTCAGAAAAGGCTTAGCTTCCTGCTGGAGAACCTCTGTTCCCTAAAACAGAGGTTAATACTTCACTCATGGCCGAAGCTCACCGCCAGCTCTCTTGGTAAATATTCTTTCAGGTACTTTCCGTGCTTGTTCAGGTGTTGCGGGACGGTTTGTCTCATTATCATGTTGTGTTGGATTTAAAGTGGGTTTTGGAAAATCCCCTCCATGCTGAACTGCAGTGATCTGAGTTTATATTAATTTTCAGTCCCGTGTGTCAGTAAAAGCTTCTGCTGACCCTCCACTCACCTGTTTAGCATTAAGGGCAGGTTAAAATGTGCTTTTTACGCCTCTAGTCTGAAATCATTCCACTGAACGCGATGTGCTGAGTGTCGGCCGCCGAAGCTGTTTAAACTGGATGTGACTGCGGCTCCTTCCATTTCTCTGTTGTACTGTTACCGTAGTACTGGTGTAACATAAATGTTTTCTAAGTTATTAAAACCGACATCCCGGCATCTCCTCGAAAACAGTCTCCGTGTCTCATTATCATTCCTTCACCTGGATCTGTTCCGCTTCCCGTGTTTGTTCATTCCAGTGAAAACAGCCACACTTCCCAGATGAACTCCTCACAGTCAGCTGGTTTGGTGTATTTTAATCAAGCCAGGAAAACTTTGAAACTCATGAAATATTCAGAGTAAAAGTCCAAATTTTTTGCTTTTTATTTCACTTTATTTTTCCAGCATTTTGAGATCCGGGGCTGGAAAACACTTTAAGGCAACTGAATGCAAGACGGTCATGGTGAGCCTGGTAGCAAATGGATTTAAAGGGAAAAAGAGGTTCATTATTGATCAGCAGATCAAACCACACGGTATTGAAAATGTACTTTTAACATTTTTACAGTGAGATATTAGAAAGGGATCACACATCACGAGTACCGATGCTTGTTTCTGTTATTATGGGTCATTAAATGAAAGCAGGTGTGGCTGTGATATCACATGACACAAAAACGGGGTTTTATTTCTAAACTTCATTTGGAGCTGCAGGTTTTGAACAGCTGAAACTGAAAACATCACGTGAAGATTTCACAGTAAATCCTACATAAACACTGCTGATCAGTTATTTTAAACTTCTTTTACACGATCATTTCTATTTTTTTTTCGTAGAGATACACTTATAGAGTTTAAATGTACTTTGAGGACATATGCAGTACTCGGCAAACTGGCTTTTGTGATGATCAGTGAGTTTGAAGTGAGGCTGTGGGATTTTTATGAAGCACAACTTTAGTGCAGTGCCTCCATCAAACCACACAAAGGGAAAGTTTTTAAAAGTAAACTTTATTTAAACGACCATCAGACACTGCAGGAGTTGAACATAAGACAGAAACAAAGCTTCTTACAGGCCTGATTACATCAGACTGAACAGCACTGAAACAGATCGACTGTAATCAAAGATGGACAGAACCCCGTTTGTGGAGGTGAGAAACAGGATATCAGACATGCAACTGAATTTCATTGTCTGTCTTGAAACCAGAATAATCGAGCCGTTCATCTACTCAAAGCTCTCCTTTTATCCTGTTATAAATTGAACACACCCCTTTCCTTTAAAGTGGTATGCTCCATAAAAGCTTACACTAACTTAAAAGCTCATTCCCTGCCAAATGACCCTGTGCCCCCTTCACCTCCTTTTCATTTCACTTGGGTTCATCTGGATTTGATTTAAAGTTGAAAGCGAAAAACTGTAAAAGTACACAAGACGATCTCGATCTGAAGAAGTGCGCGTTTGTTGATAACTAATCATCTTGTAGGACAATGTTGGTATCAGACACTACCCGATGACTGTAGGCCAGAAGGAGTAATATAAATAGAAGTAATAGAAAGTTTGACTATATGGATTACACCCAGAGTAAATGGTGTAGAAAGACCAGGGTCAAAGTTTACCAAAGGAGCCCAGATCTTCAGTCATGTTCAAAAATTGAGATTAAAGGCTAAAATAATTGTGATTCTGACTTCTGCAGTAATCAGAAAGCCTACTGCACACCTGAACACCGTGTTTATTCTGCTTTTTCCCCCTAATACTGGCCGTAAATCACAAAATAAACAAATAACTGGCACCATGAACTCAAGCAGGGCTGCATTCTCACAGGAGAGTGGCTGCCCTCTGCTGGCCATTAGAAAGAATGCAGCTGCCCCCTCACTCAGTGGTCTCAGCGGGTTTGTGAGCACACAGCTCATCCACAGGTCTACACACATCAAGTCAAAGATGGACAAAGTGGTCATTTTAGTGTTACCGAGTGATCTACACTCACTGAGCACTTTAATAACAAACCCTAAAAATACTGAGCTGAGACCTTGCTCTCCAACTCAGGGTCGCGATAACTAGGGAGGCGTTATAATGAAGTGCGAAGCGAGCACTGAGATTAAATTGAATCTATAATGAAACATGACAAAAAAAAATCATTATTATATTCAACTAAGATTAAAGTGACTCTGGGACAGTTTTACAAAGAGACGCCAGCAGGCGGCACAAACCTGCTGCAGGTAGATAATCTCATGCACGTCTGAACATGTCTGCTGTCCGGATATTTTACAGACTGCTGGTACAAATAATGAAGTGGCAGATTTTAAAAATCTTTGGCATGTTTCTGCCATGAATAACAAACACAGAGTCCTGTGCGAGGCTGACATGTAAACAGTATTAGCTTCATAACGAGCGAGAGCACGCGACCAGAGCTCACCTCGGCCGTCAGGAATGAACGCGTGAAAATTAAAGATAAAACACATTAAACTGTCTAATAAAAACTGACGTAGAGAAGCTGCTGACAGAAAGTTAAATCTGGGGAAAAAGAAAACATGTGAAAGTGTAAACAAATTTTTACAATCAAACTGACATTTTCAGGATATTCCATAGACTGTATAAGAAAGATGGCAGCAGCCACAGCCATGTTATCCATTGGTTTGCCGTGTCTGGTTTCTGAAGCCTCCAGTTGAAACTTTTTGAAGTGGGTATTTGGACTTTTTAAAAACACTTTTGGTCTCTGTTAGATTCCAAAAATTCCCTCCTGTGGTTTTTTTCATGAAGGAGGCAAAAGGAGGAAAGATGTGGAGAATTCATGAGGATTCAAAGGAATTAGATTTTTCTCTGCTGCCTTTTTCAAGGACTACAACATCCTTAAAATGGACTACAAAAATTCAGGCTGTGTAGATGAGATCATGCTGCTGAGAAATATCATTTCGTTAGCTGCATCCATCTTTTACTTACAGTCTATGGATATGTCTGTGAGACATTTCCGGGCGTTGTGGAACTTCAGAAATGTTTCCCGGCTCCAAATCTTAGATACCGGTGAGTATCGAGCTCGTCAATATCGCAACAGTGATGGTACCAGAGAGGTCGTTGTCACGGCGATCGCCCTTGTCCTTCAGGTGGATCGTTTTCTTTATTTCTCCCTGTTCGGCGGGCAGCGTCACCTGACCCAGGAAGGAGTCCTTCAGCACGTTGTTGTTGTAGATCTGAGAGACACAGAGAGACAGAAGGTCAGCGCTTTAAATGTACACACACACACACACACTTCTGTGTGTTACAAACCTCGATGCCGATTGGCTGGTTGGCTTTCTTCCTGTAGAAGAGCCCCTTTGTGTCGAAGACGGGACTGCACGTGTTTTTATAGACCGGCGAGCAGACCTTCTGTCCTTCGCAGCGAATGATCACGTAAGGATCCGACGCTGGAGAGACACAGTTGAGTTATCAACACTTCAGTGGACATTTCATGATGTTTCTGAGCTACAATTTACAGATGTCCCCTAAACGCATCGCATGCAGGTCTCACCACACTTTAAACATTTATTTATAACAGGACTTTAAACCGCTTTATTCTGGATTTTCAGGTTTTATGATCGGAAGCCACTGAATTCAAAAGCTGATTAATCATCAGGCCGTGATCTGGGGTAAAAGTCTAATACCCCAAATCGTTCTCACAAAGCCAAACAAACATGCCTGAGTGGATCGCGGTGATTACGTGCGTCTTTTATATACAGTCTTTAAGGTGTAAGGCAGGTTTCCTGTGAAGAACAGAAGCATTTACCTCCGTCTGAGTCCTGTGCAGCGAGTCCGTCGGCCTGCAGTATGTGGACCTGAGTGACCAGAGAGGGATAACCACACATCCCCGACCAGCAGGTCTTCTGGGGCTCGTCCAGAGTCAGCTCCCTGCGGGACAGACAGGAAGATCCGTTTCTGTGGTTCAGTGTTTAAATGTGCAACGCTGAGTACACACAGAATGATAATTAATGCTTTCATGTGTTGTTGTTTTCATAAAGTCTTTATTGGCTGCGTGTCTGAACTGAGAGGAAGCCCAAAGATCTCCCCTCACTCTCAGTTCCCAGCATGGAAAACAAGAGTTTATTTTCCCCTGAAAGTGCAGCAGGGAGGCCGTCTGCCGTCTTTACTGTTCGCCTACATTAATAGAAACAGAAGAAAATTTCTAAAAATGGCGAGCTAAACCACGTGTGCCGCGTACTTGCAGTCTGAGGTGACATCGGTGAAGACGCGGAGCAGGAAGTCTCCCTCCAGGCCGGGGTCGAAGGTCGTGGGTATGATGACGTAGCGGCCCTCTTTGAGGTCGATGCGCAGGAAGACAGACCTCGAGTTGATGTAGATGCTGCCGCCAACCTTCTGCTGGGTCACGTGCATTCGGTACGTCCTGTTTAACTCCACCTGAACAGGAAGCAGCAGAAGTTTTCACTCCAGTTTGAGATTTTCACTTTAAATGACTGAAACCAATACAGCCACAGCCGTCCTTTAAATACAAACGACCTGGAGATTTTATAATAACGCCCATGAATATCTGACTTTGTGTATGTCGAAGCCAATCGCCAGGTTTTCTCCTCGCCCCCCTCTCAGAGTGGCCCTGCGGTCCTTCTGCTGCAGACAGATCAGCACCTCATCCTCCGGCTTCTTCACGTCAAACACGTACTGCGACACACAGAAACGAACATGCACACAGTCATAAACGCACAGGATGAATTTTAACCTGAAACTCTGAACAAATGAGACACCTGCGGGTTCTGGAGAAAGGAGTGCTTGTTGTTGGTGCAGCCCCCAGCTCGGTTGAGCAGCGGGTCATCGTGGCGGTGCCAGGAGCCCCGCATCACCGCCTCCTCCCAGGTCTTGTGTAAACTCAGGTAGGATGTGTTGATGAGACGGCACAGGATGAGGTCGGTGAAGTTGGCGATGAAGTCATCAAATGTCATCCTGCAGGAGGAGGAGAGAAAGGACTCGCATGATTTACTGTGAGATAAAGTTGAAAAAGAGCCACCAGGTGGCAGCGCAGCACTAAAACTCACCAGAACTCTCCGTCGTCCTCCACAGTGACGCCCATCTTCTCCCGCTCACTCTTACTGACCTTCTGCCACTCTTCAGAGCTGCAAACAGGCAGAAACGCTTCATCTGTATCATCTGTATCACACCACAGATCTCAACAAGAGAACCTGTTCAAAGGATTTCTCTCTTCCTCACCTGTCGCTCCACGGCCCGTTCCACTCTCTCTTCCCCCAGGGGTTCCTCATGCGGATCATGTTGAGTTTGTCTGACCTGAAGTAGGCCAGCAGGCCGTGGCCCAGCCTCACCTTGCGGACGTCCGTCACGGCGTAGGCGTGGCCCTTGACCAGGCCGCAGTCCAGCCTGGCCTCCATGTCCGCTTGAGTGGTCGCCTGGAACGACACGTCGAGAAGATGAATGAATTCGTTTGGCTGGCGTGGGTTTGCGTTTGACGTGTCCTTACCCGGATCGAGCAGCTGATGAGGCCTCCTCTGTTGTGAACCTTCAGGACTCTCTCGAACAGCTCGTGCTGCTTCTCTTCGTCTTGTTTGTACCCGTTCTCTATCAAATCCATCGGCTCGGACACGCCTCCCGTGAAATCCACGAGAGCGTCGGCCGTGTTGCCCCCATCCAGAGCTTCGTAGCACCCGTACATCCTGGAAAACACACAAACATTTACATTTATTTTTACTATAAACAAACGTTTGAGTCTCATTCTGCTTTTCAAGTAACTGTCGAGATTTACAACACAGAGTCAGGGATTCATGCCATCATTTTTATTGCTAATTAAACATAATTACAGGGAGTAAAATTTATATTTAATCAATTTGACGTTAACATTGTGAAATGTTAAACTAGGATCACATCAGCACCTGTTTGAATTTCACTGTTGAAATGAGAAAACAGATCTGCTGTGGTGGTCCCTGAGTTTAAGAGAGTTAAAAATCGGACCCCTCAGATTTCATCTCTAAAAGCACAGAAGGAAACTTTATACTGGACTCATTCACGGACTCAGTTCACATTAATCCTGCTTTATCTTATGCTGCCTTTGTGAGGCTCCTCAGCCCATTTTCATCTGAAAAGGGCTGTTTTAGCTCCTCCCCCTTTAAACTAACCCTTTTCTGACTGGCTGCACCTTGTAATCAGAAGGTTTCAGCACTTGTAAGACATGGACGTAGCTTCCGAGTGGGAAAAATGAAGCCACTGTGGAGGTGGCTTAAACCTGCGTTCTATCTGAAGTCCACCAGATGGCGACAGCTGTGCAAAGAGACTTCCTGTCCTATGTTAGTTTGTGGGAACACTTTCCTTCAGAGTTTAAGGTGTCAGTCCTTATTTTGGGACAACCTCACGTGTTTGTATGTTTCAGGAAAAAAAAATCATCCAATCAGAGTTCTTAAAATTCCTCCATGTATCGCGTTATTGGTTCTGAGCTAAACTACTTTAATTTCAGTTCCTGTTTTTATGTCACTGGAGAGCCTTGGGTCAGTTTCTAATGCATTTGTGTATTCCTGAGTCATTTCTTCAACATGAGTTTCCTCGAGTGTTTCTTTTCTTTCCACAGCTGTAAAATATTTAAGTGATTTTATTTCTTCCTGCCTCTTCATATCCTCTGTTTTTATTAGCTGCTGTTTTTTAGTTACTGATCTGAGGAAGTGCTTACTTGGCGTAGGCCTTCTCCACCAGCGCGCTCCAAAACTCATTGCTGTCGTTGGAGTGGCAGTACACCAGCTGTCCATTCACCGTGGGGAGCCGGTCATCGATCACTACGTCCACCCACTCTCCAAACCGCCAGAAGCGGAAGTGGAAGATCCCGGCGTAGGAGTTCGGTTTGTCTTTGTCCCACTCCTGATCCTTCCAGTCAGGAATCACCTTTGAGAAAAAAAAAAAAAAAACCCCACAAAAAACATAAAAACCATGGTCATCACCTCACTCGAGCTCAGACGTAACCGCGGTCTGCTCAGCTGTGTCATATCTGGGGAGCAGCCTCCCGGGGATCTGCGCCCTGAATCCAACAGGAAGTCGCCCACAGATGGCGTTTTGGTCATTTTCAGGCCTTTTACACGCCTGGAAACATCTGCACGTCAACATTAAATGAGGTTCAGCGCCACCTTGTGACATTGGGAGTTTTATAACTCATTTGTTCAACAGCCAATTAGAATCCAGAGTATAAGATCTCAATCACGCCCAAAGGAAACACCAGGACCGCAGCTCAAAGGTGCGACTGACCATTGCTGCTTACAGCGTTATTTATTTTACAGGTGATGTCCTTGAAGGCTGTTTTAAATGTAAGCCACATATTAAACAAACAGTATGTGGACATAACAGTGTTTAAAAACGTGTTCAGGTGCAGACAGGGAGCGATTGTGGGTTCTCCAATGTAAAATATATTTTCTCATCTTTACTTTCTATTAAAAGCAAAAAAAACAAAAACCAATGTAGATAAACACAACAGCTCCACACTACAAACACGTACAGAAAAAGATTGAAACGACTGATTTTCACTCGTTTCCCCATTAATGCCATTCAGCGTCTCTGATTAACAGGAACAACTCGGGATTAAAGTTTTTAACGAGCGAACGTCATCCATCCACATCCTGCGCTGAAACCCCAGCTGACAACACGTTGACATAATCCACACACACACACTCCCCAGTGAAGTGAGTGATATAAATAAATAAGTGATCCATTGAGCTAAGACGAGCCGGGCTCCCAGAAGCCCTCAGGAAACTCCCACCGTTCCCTGTCATACGTCAGCAGCGTTTCCTGTTGCTTAGCACCTTCACACATCACCTGCCTGCTTAACACCTTAAAGAAAAAAAAAAGAAAAAAAAAAAAAAAGACCTCAAAAAGTATTTTCAAACATTTTGTACAGTCTGTAGAGAAAAACGAATCTACAGAAAATGCTCTCAGCTGTTCTGTGTTAGCTTCAGCGTTCATGTCAAATATAAACTGCTTTACAAACAGCTGACCTGTGTGATTCTGCAGAAATGTTCAGTTTCTGCAGGAACGTCTGACTCAGGCTGGACGACCGAAATAACCCGAGCAGGGTTGGCTGCACAACCAGACGACTAACAAATGTGACCGTTACTGTCACAATAATCAGATGTTTGCATCGATCTCATCTCTCCTGCCCCCTCGTGTTAATCAATACGTCCCAACCAAACTACCCAGTGGGCTCCAGGGGGGAGATGGGACAAAATGAGAAAGTGGTACACTGTGATGGAAACTGTTGGGAAGGGAGGCGGGGGAGAGGAGCCTATGAGAATAGAGTGAGAGAAGAAAAGAGGCTGAGACTAGAAACTCCATCAGAGCTTCATCTCTCATAGCATCCATCCACACAGGCAGGCTCTTCCTTTCGGCTTATCCCAGGAATAAAACCTTAGAGATGGACGCTGATGAGGCCAAATCTCCCTCCAACACGATTGTGCTGGAGTTCAAAGAAGACACCGCGCTGACAGAGGTGAGGCTTTTACTTCTCAACTTCAGATGCAAAACAGAAAAGTCTGTTGGCACAATGTATGGATGCAAATTTCAGAATAAAGTGCAGCTGGATCAGAGCACAGTTTTTAATGTTTATTTCATATAAAGTTTCATTTTCTGTGTAACTTTAGCTCTTTTTAATTATAATGTGGTGGGGCAAAATTTAAAAGGTCAAGTGTGTGATGGTAACAAAGATGCACAAAAGTCCCATCAGACTGACGTGTGATCACTCAGCTGTGTGGCTGTCACAGTGGAGGCGATCAGCTTTTATGACTGAGTTCAAATGTAAAACTCCTCAAACAGCACAACGGGACATATCTTTTGTTGGCTAATTCCATTAAATGTGCTCCAAAAGGCACAGCTGAGAGGTCCAGTTCAGTGCGTGTGTTCATTAGCAGATGTGTAACAATCAGCTGTAACAGTCTGTGTCGGCAAGCCTGCCAATCAAAGCAGCCGCACTAACTTTACAGTCAACAATTTTTTTTTTAAACATTTTTTAAAACATTTTAAAAATAGAGCAGCAGTGCCTGTGACACTTCAACTATCATCTCTTCTGTGGAGTTGCACAAAATATTTTTAAAAAACTGACAATAGTTGATAAAACTGCAGACTCATAATTTTAATTTTATAGGTCTGAACGGCACTTTGTATAAAATAGCCCAGAGAGCACATCATCCGTTTGTGCCATTCATCTGCTTTTCTTTTAAAAACACTGCTTATTCTGACACAAATGCACAAACCTTTGAGCCCCATCACCTTCCCGTCATTATGAGTCTTATCACTGCACAGGTAATGCTGAGCACAGCGTCACTCAGAGACTGATACCGGCACCCAGACTGAAAGTTTCCTCCAAACCAAACATGAACTGACTTCCTGTGTGCTTCTTTCCTGTGCAGATGATGCGCCTTCGCGTGTCCTCCCTGCAGCGGTCAGGGCAGAAGCGTCAGGACGGCGAGCGTCTGCTTCTGCCCTACGAGGCCGTGTATCGGCTGGACTTCGCCATCCAGGAGCTGAACTTCTCCCGCTGGTACTTCTCCCTCTCCGGCTACGGCCGCGTCACCATCACCGGTATCTGCCAGCACTGGACCCCCGACCTCACCAATCTGATGACCCGGCAGCTGCTGGAGCCCATTGGAACATTTTGGCGTAATGCCGGCGACCCCGAGGACTCGCAGCTCAAGTGCCTGGAGGCGGATATGCAGGAATTCGGCGAAAGGATTGCAGAGCTCGCCAAAGTCAGGAAGGTCATGTACTTCCTGCTTGCTTTCAAGGATGGGGCCGAGGTGGCGAATCTCAACTGCTCGATCGAGTTCACGACAGAGAAATGACTTTTATTTAGTGCCAGTAGAATCCTGATAGAGTCCAGAAGAAGCCTTTAAAAATTTATATTCTATCAGCCATTGTTTTACTGTTGATTAGAAAAACCTGACAACTCTGTTTCAACCAATCAGGGATAGATGAGCTTAAACATTCTCCCTCGAACTAGTTAAACAGTAACTCTCGTTCTATCTTTGAGTGTAAGTAAGACGCCTGTTTGATTTTTTTTAACAACAAGTTACATAAACACCAAAAACAGGCTTTAAAGCAAAAGTATTTCAACACAAAAGCAACATTTTTAGTGAAAATAAAACCTGAAACGAACACAATGACAAGAGAAAGAAAACAAATGCTCTGAATTAACACTTAATATGCTTTTATATATGTTGGTGCTAATTAAAGGGACAGTTCACCCCAATGGATGCAGTCCGGTTTCTCTATTTCACAGACATAAGATCCATTTGTCAGTGTGTAAAAAACAACTACATTAGAAAATTATAGAAGATATCAAGCAAGATGAAGAGCCTGGTATCAAATTATAGGTACAAAGAAAACTTTTCATATGTTTTAACTGGTTTGAAGCCCACGTGGTGATATGAGTCTCCAAACATTCTCCAGTAAACAATCAGAAACATTCAGTGTATCAATGCTGGTTTCTGTTACAATGTATCACATCTGAGAAGTTTTGCTATTGAAACTATGCTAAATACAATGTTACTGATGCTCGCAGGTCTATCTACTAGATTATTTAATTAGGTTTCATATAATAAATATTGACAGTTTTTAGAACCTCTAAAGTTTTCTGAAATTATTTACCTTTGAATAAAAACACTAAAAAAAACAAAAACAACAACTTATGATCAGCTGACTGTTTTAACAACATGTCGATTACTTTGTTTTGTGACTGTTGACTTGCTGCAGTTGTTGTTTCGTTGTTTCTTATTCCTTTCATTGTTTCTATAGATAACCAAATATTTCCACTGCATGCCTGCTGATAGAAAGAGATCAATGGTGTGACGCCAATTAAATAACCACTGAAAGCCGTGTGTGTGTTCTCATTGGTGCTGGTTTTTATTGGTGTTACTGAGCAGGAAAGAAGTAACGAGGGTGGGGACAGTCGTACACAGTGAGGATGTAAGGAGGCAACAGTGGAGGAACTTAAACGTAGTTACAGCACTTCAGAAAGACATCTACTGTAATGAAATTTATTCCCCACGCTTTGCAATTCATTATTGTAAATGTTTTTAACAAATGATCAGACAAAGGAGGGGTTGTGGTTGTTTATAATTTAAACACTCTTTGGATCTTCAGATAAAGCTCCAGAGTGTGATCAAAGTGTGGGTGGGCTCTTTAGTTTTTTAAAAGAAGCCAAATTAGTCTAATTATAGATTGAATGCTGTGTTGAGGCTGTCATTTTCAGCATCTATGTGTATGTTAAAATTAAATTGCTCACAATAATTATTTTGTCTGAGCTGAGCACCAAATTAGATAAAAAGTTTGAGAAATCAGAAACTCAGAGTAAGTGTCAGGTAGATGAGAGATAAAAATAAAACTGGTTTTTGAGTTTTCTAATTAGCATTGACATATCTACAAGTAAGGCTTTAGATAAGTAAAACTCCACCCACGACTTTATCCAGCATCAAAAACCTAAATGAAACAGAGCTTTTAGATCAGTGTGGACTCACAGGGATTGTGCACTGACCGCATTACTGGAAACTCAGGCCATGGTCAGCAGTGTTTTCCCTGCTCAAAATGAGCCCTTGAGGGAGTCTACTAACGTTAGCACAATGGGTCATAGTTAAGACACCCACTGTTTACATGTTACACTCTACACCTGTTTAGCCGCTTGATAAACAAACTATTTTATTTTAAAATTTCTATCAGGTCATTTCCTGTTTTATTTTGTTATTGTGGGTACTTGTCTGTTCCTGTCAGCTCTACTTCCTCCCTGCGTTTAGCTTCTCTTTGCTCGCTGCCAGATTGAGCTGTGCTGCTTGTCAGGACTAGTCGAGCTTTCTAGGAACACAGGAATTTGTGTTCTTGCATTCGTTCGTCTGAACCTCATTTAGATTGTTTGTCACACCATCTTCTTCCCATGTGTGCCCACTACACATTTTTGGACTTTTAGACTGTCACCTTCTGCCACGTTTACTAAAAAAGTAAATTAAACCTACTTATAAATGATCAGAAATAATCTTTATTACAGTTCTGCTGATTTTCCTACAAGTTTTCCTACACCTGTGTGTCTATAAATCCACCATTATAACAGTATATTTAATTGTTTGAAGAGGTTAGAGGTCTCTGTGTTGTAACTTGTGTGATCCTGCTTCCTCTTCTCTGTGAATGAATGGAAACAGATTGGAAAAACTCCAGCGTGTCTTGGTTTGCTCTACAGTATCTGGTCTTGGCTTACAATAGTTCCCACTGTGGTTCCACTCAAACTTTCCACATTACTGAAACAGGCTTAGCAATAAAATGATGGGGGCTTTCTCTCCAACAATTCCAACAACAAGAGCTGGGAGAAGCTTGCAAGTTGAGTCGAGTTGTTTTTACTTTTGACAGTTCTGACATTTCCTTTTCATGCCTCCTAACCACTGTAATCTTTGCATCACAAGATAAAAAAAAACCCCAGCCTTTTAACTGGACATTGTAGCAGATAACTCGAACATTTTGCCCTCTGGATTCACTCATTTGAAAAATAACGGCAGCTACTTTTAAAAAATGGTCACAATCTTCCAGGATGAACATTTGCAGCTAAGAAAAATGACAGTTTTACCTCAAGATTTCCGCCTCTGCATTTAGGTTCAAAATGTTTCGCTCTTACTTTCTGTTTATGATTAAAGAGAAATCAAGTTGAACAACTTAAGTAACTTTAGAGCTACTTCCTCTTATTTTACGTTTTAAAAAGTGCAACTTATAATCAAAACACAGGAAATTTGTACCACAGTAAATAGATTGAAGAAATTTCGTTTTTAAAAAACAGAAGCACAGCTGATAAATTATTCTTTTTCTTTATGTACTATTTTGTGTAAATTCTATAGCAAGAGAACAGAGTTGTGTAAATGGTGCCAGGAGTCCATCCAGGTCGTGTGGCTGAAACTACAGCAAAACTCTGGAAAAGTCTATTTGCCTTTTGTCCATCTGAGTCTCCGGGAGTATTAAGCTAAGCTGTTAAAGTTACTCTTCATTTTCAGCCCCTCCCCTCCTTTATTTATTTTTTAATCCTTAACGTGTCTTACAGGATTTCAACATTAAGGAGAAAGAACTGAAAGGGAGTGTGGCTGTTAGCTCCTGGAAGCAAAGCTGTTATTAGAGAATCTGTCTCAACAGGCAAATCATCAGAAAGTGAAAATAAATCATTTCAATCAAACACAAAGAAGGAAACATTGTTTCAGGTTTAAACAGCTAGCGGCAGTCTTAGATTTGGCGATATTTAACAGTTCCCAAACTAAGACCTTAACTTTATTAATTATAAATGTGCTATTTATGTTAAGTGTTACTGAAACACTTCCACGCTCTGTGTGCGACACAAACACATCATTTCACACAACAGTAACTGTTGTGTAAGCGTCCGTGTGCTTTGCTGTCGTCACCACAGAAGCGGTTTTGTTTGTTTTCGGACCTTTGAAGGGTGTCAAGACAACTGGGTGCTCCACAGAGGCAACTACACCTAAAACAGACTTCACTTTCCCTCCAGTTGATGGAAAACTAGGAGGCTGAGAGGAGGCCCTTTGAGAGCAGAGAGGAAGCAGGAGGCAGCAAGTGTGTGTGTGTGTGTGTGTGTGTGTGTGTGTGTGTGGTTACACAGGTTTTTCATGTGTAACAAAGTGTTGATTTAATGGTAAAAAGAATAAAAGCAGCCTAATTAAATACTTCTAGAACAGCGGTGATCTTTCCCTCGAAGCAGCAGAAAGTAAACACACTTTATATCTCAATATTTAAGACAACATTATGGATTTTAAGCATGTGGCTAAGTCATTTTGTCTGCAACCCACGGCAAATCTGTTCATCAGTTTATACCGCCATCTTATGGACAACAAATGTTACTTCCATCGGTGACCTCCGACACCAAAGGCTGCATGCAGTTGGATTTGTTTGGCATTTATTAGCAGGAAGCTCCAACAGTTATGGATGGACCTGCATGCGAGCATTACCAAAGATGGGGTTTGATCCAGATCTGCATCCTGGAATATTTTTGGAAGGAATCTTTATCACGAGATGGTTCGAGAGTGGGCGTATTAGATCAAATCTTTGAAAAAGTATCCGATTAGTTTAATGCCCAAAGGGAGAAATCAGTTTGATGTTCTCAAAAATATCAGAAACTATCGGTATATCCCGGAGCAGAGAGACGTGTGCAGTCCTGTTCGTGTGCTCAGTAAACCGGTGATAACACAACAGCAGAGGATATTTGTGTGGTCGAGGATATAAAACTATGAACTGAAGATATCTCACGAGCACAGTTTCATCTGGAGATGTAATCTTTAATCGATTAAGTCATGAAACATCGCTTCCCTCGTCCCTTATTTCATAAACATTTATGCGGACAGCACTTAATCGCTCATCTTAGACCGTTTCACGTTGTCTCACTTATGGACCTGCGTTAAGCCAGATGATTTTCTCCAGTTTAAATGATGAGCATGTTAGTCAGCAGGAACAGCCCTAGTCTTGTCAGCTCTTTCCTCTTCAAGACTCAGTTCATGGCTGGTGTGGAGGTTTCAGTTTCAGAGAACTTCCATTAGCAGCTAATCGATAAGAAAAATCACTCAGATTACACAAAGTGCTGCTTAAACACAACTAAAGGCAACACACCCACTCACAATAATCTTACAAGCTTCTCCACACATGTCCACACCTACCAACACACACACACACACACACACACACACACACACACACTAGAGCCTCCTTCTCTCAGTTCAGCTCAGATAACATGAAAAAAAAATGATCAAAGTTATAAACTATCGAGAAAAATTTAAATTATTTTCATTTTCTCCCTTTTCCCTCTATTTTTATTATACATTACAATAATGAAAGTTTAATTATTTACTTTTACTTTATTTTTTTATATATAGCATTTACTTAATCACCAAGAACATTTTTTCCTTCACAATTCTGAATTTTCAATCTATTTTAAAATACTCTGATATGCTACAAATTGTAGAAGTGCATTAATGATACAGGACACTTAAAACTGCATGTTTTTATCCCATGTCAGGCCTCGTATCTAACGTGTTTAAAATAAATATTAATATTCTGCAGCTGCTTTTTTGTGAGTTTTGCTGTAAAAATTTCATTAAAATCAACCTGACTGGAAATAAGAGCTGAAACATCATTTTATGACCGAGGATGGCGTCAGACAGGAGCATGCTGTCTTCACAGTGCTCGACGATGCACCAAATCATTCCTACCTGTAACACCTGGATCATCCTCACTGTTTAGTTTCGCACATACTGCAGTTTATATTTTTCTATATTTCACATTCACACTTGAGCACCTTTAACAAATGAAATTTCCCCTTTGGATTAATAAATGTCAGACTTCTGGATTATTATTATTTGTTGTTGCAACAGTTTAGGCCCTCTAGAAAAGCCCCCGTGTGTCTCACAACAGCCACGGCTGCATTGTATCCTGGGAGTTGGATGCCACAGGAGTGTGGGACCAATGCCTTCTCTCTCCTATAAAACCTTTCCCACCACGTCTATAAAAATCTCTGGAATGAGTGCAGCTTTTGTTCTTCCTTCTCTCACCTTCTGCCATAGAGCTTCTCTGGAGGCCAGACTGGAGCAGGCGGCTACGAACCAGCAGTTTCCCAGCTGACCTTGGTGCAGGTCATGAGCGCTGATGCCGTCCACAAACAGATGGGGGTCGCTGGTCAACTCCTGGAACAGCAAAGATGAGACAAATCATTGTTGATAAACTAATTTTCTTCCTTAGAGGCATTACATACACTCAAAACTCTGTAACTGATTACTCATAAAATCTGACCCACAGGCAGCTGTACAGGAACCATCACGGCCCCTGTAAAGTTAATACTTATCCTCATCTTCTTATTTACAGGCTCAATGAATCCACTTCTAACCGTATTATAATTTAATCCAGGTTTGAATCTTTTTATACTGTGTATTTTATTGCAGTGCGTCTCTGGAAAACAGCAGGCGGATGTGGTCAGGACAGCTGCCAGGTGTGGATGAACGTAAAGCGGGGCGTTACCCGGAGCACTCGGTCAAACATCATAATGTAAATACAGAGTAAAATCACTCCCCGATTAACTACAAGTCTCTTCTGAGGGTTCAAAGCCAAACAAACCACAGAGGCAGACTAACGGGACGGCAGCCAAATGATAGAGGTGGGATAAACCAGAGCACACGCCCAGGAAGACCACTAACTGTATGTAGAGACAAATGTACACATGGCTCCACAAAGTTAGCCTCTCAGGGTCTTATATCTGGTGTAGAATGGATTAAAAACAGTATGTTTGTGTACTGCAGATCTGAGCAGAGCCAGCCCACAGAAGGAAGAAAGCTTTACTGTGTGCATTCTCCAAATTAAAGGCCACTTTTAGTGCATATAGCTACTATACATGCACAGACAGTAAAGATCCAGTGTTTCCCTAAGACTGTATTTGAGATGATGGAAGAGGAGAAAGATGGAGGATGTATATGTGTTTGCTCTCTGGGACAAGAGATAACAGGTCTAATATTCAGCTCCATTTCCAGTCAGCTCTCCATCCTGTGGGCTGACTGCAGTTTGACTACAGATGGTGGTCCTTGGTCTGCTTTGCAGCCTCAGCATAGTTGAATGCAACTCTCCACCTTCTGCAGGTGCTGGGTAGAGATCCAGTCACAGAGAGGTAAGAACCTCTCCCGGAAACAGACAGTATAAAAGATGAATGTCGCCCTCCAGGTCTGAAAAGTGAAGCCAGTGCAGAAGTGCCTTAAAAAACAGCATTCTTTTTAATGGCCACCAGGGGGAGACTCTTCTGGTCCCCAACAGACTTCGGTGGCGCTGAAGTCGATGTTGAAATGAGCCTCAGCTGCCTCTCTCTCTGTGACGTCAGTAAACACGATCCTGAGGAGTTTGAGATCATACTAAATAAAGCGTGATGGTCATTTAGTTAATTATGATTATTATTAGAGTCAGAGTTTATAAACCAAGAGTTATGATTGATAGCTTGTTAGCCAATGAGCACGTCCCTCGGATTCACTGCCAGAGCTAGCCTTCCTCTGTCGCGCCTGGTTTCAAACACCAAGATAGCGATGCTGAAAACGCTCCACACTCTCATAAAAGGGCACGGTGTGATATCAGGTTCCTTTATTTGTACCCGTAAGAGGATTTAACCTGCAGCAGGTGAGTCATCCATACAAACTCAAAAGAGATAATATCAATTTAAAAAAAAAAAAAAAAAAAAAAATCTTAAAGTCAGCAAAGAGGCACAGAAAAGAAGACCAGACACCAGCGAGGGAGGATAAGAAAGACAGACGCAACAACATTGTCATCCCCTATGTAGCCGGTGTATCAGAAAAACTCAGGAGAGTTTTCTCCAAGCATGACATCCCGGTGTCATTTCAGACCCAGCAACACGCTCAGACAAAAACTGGTTCACCCGAAAGACAAAACGCCAAAACACAGACTTAACAATGTGGTGTATGCTGTACAGTGCAGCGAGGAATGCCCAGACCTCTACATTGGAGAGACCAAACAGCCACTTCACAAGCGCATGGCACAACACAGAAGAGCCACCTCCACAGGACAAGACTCAGCGTCCATCTGCATCTTAAGAAGGCATCTCGAATGCCATGTTCATTAAGGATCAAGGAGTCAGTGTTCTGAGAGGATGCCAATGTTCACATTTTGGACAGAGAGGACAGATGGTTTGAAAGAGGAGTGAAAGAAGCATCTATGTCCACTGTGAGCGACCATCTTTGAACAGAGGCGGACGACCCGGAGCCCGTCCGGCAACCTTCCTCGTCAGCTGGGGGTTCAGGAGAACCGCACCAGCCTCATGCCTCGTCAGCTGGAGGGCCCGAGGAGCCCGTCCGGCAACCTTCTTCGTCAGCTGGGGGTTCAGGAGAACCGCACCAGCCTCATGCCTCGTCAGCTGGAGGGCCCGAGGAGCCCGTCCGGCAACCTTCCTCGTCAGCTGGGGGTTCAGGAGAACCGCACCAGCCTCATGCCTCGTCAGCTGGAGGGCCCGAGGAGCCCGTCCGGCAACCTTCCTCGTCAGCTGGGGGTTCAGGAGCCCGTCCAGCCACCACATGCGGCCGCACCCGCTGGCCCGGCCGCTCCTCAGCCAGGGTTTCCGGCCCGTCCAGCCTCATGCCACGTCAGCTGGAGGGCCCGAGGAGCCCGTCCAGCAGCCTTCCTCGTCAGCTGGTGGTTCCGGAGAACCACACCAGCCTCATGCCTCGTCAGCTGGAGGGTCCGAGGGGCCCGTTCAGCCACCCGTCTCCGCTGGAGGGTCCGAGGGGCCCGTTCAGCCACCCGTCTCCGCTGGAGGGTCCGAGGGGCCCGTTCAGCCACCCGTCTCCGCTGGAGGGTCCGAGGGGCCCGTTCAGCCACCCGTCTCCGCTGGAGGGTCCCCGTTCAGCCATTCGTCTCCGCTGGAGGGTCCGAGGGGCCCGTTCAGCTTGGTCTGGAGGGCCCGAGGAGCCACTCGTCTCCGCTGGAGGGTCCGAGGGGCCCGTTCAGTGCGCCTCACTTCGTTCTTCTTGTCTGGATTTGGGTTCCTGAGCGTAGCCGTCCATAAGGCGCTCCCATATTAAAGCGCTTTAACACTACATTCAGGTCATTCAAGAGTCATTATTCACCCACTTCACACAGCGGACTCCAGCGGTTCACACCGCCATCGTCTCGTCAGCTGGAGGGTCCGAGGGGCCCGTTCAGCCACCCGTCTCCGCTGGAGGGTCCGAGGGGCCCGTTCAGCCACTCGTCTCCGCTGGAGGGTCCGAGGGGCCCGTTTAGCCACCAGTCTCCGCTGGAGGGTCCGAGGGGCCCGTTCAGCCACCCGCTGCTCCACCGGCAGCCTCGTCCACGCCTGCTGCAGCTCCGGCCTGTGCTTCGTCTGCTGCAGCCTCAGAGCCTTCGTCTGCTGCAGCCTCAGAGCCTTCGTCTGCTGCAGCCTCAGAGCCTTCGTCCTCGTCTGGTCCAGCCTCAGAGTCTTCGTCCTCGTCTGGTCCAGCCTCAGAGTCTTCGTCCTCGTCTGGTCCAGCCTCCGAGTCTTCGTCCTCGTCTGGTCCTGCCTCGTCTGGTCCTGCCTCGTCTGGTCCTAGGCCCACCGGGCCTCGGCCTACACGCCTGAGACTGGAGAGCCGCCGCTGCCTTCCGCGCGGCCGGCCCCCTGAACTGCTCCGTCGTCTTCTTCGCCGCCGCCGTTGCCTTCCGCACGGCTGGCCTCCTGACCGGCTCTGTCACCTGTGGCGCCCGCCTGGTCGGCCCCCCGACCGTGTGACCCTTGAATTCTTGTGCCCGTGGGCTCCGGGTCGGCCTCCTGAACTGCACCGCCACTGCCTCCCGCATGGACAGCCTCCTGATGGGAGATGGCGTGGCCTGTTGGCCAACCCCCGGGTCGGCCGCCTGAACTCATAAACTGTGGGCTGG
>NW_024582514.1:1385204-1447693 GCF_018398535.1 Haplochromis burtoni
ACGCCCATTTAGGATAGCCGCACGTTTTGAGTGCTTCCTTTACATGTGTGTGTTCCTTCTTTTTCCCTTCGGGCTTAGAGGGAACATGTTCTGCCCGGTGGTGTAGGGTCCTAATTACTCCAGGTTTGTGTTCCAGAGGGTGATGGGAGTCAAAGAGGAGGTACTGGTCCGTGTGTGTGGGCTTCCGGTAAACTTCGATGTTGAGGTTGCCATTCTCTTCAATGTGCACAGTGCAGTCCAGGAAAGGCAAACAGTCGTCCTTTGTGTCTTCCCTGGTGAACTTGATGTTTTTATCCACAGCGTTAATGTGCTCAGTGAAGGATTCCACTTCTTGTGTCTTGATTTTGACCCAGGTGTCGTCTACATATCTGTACCAGTGGCTGGGTACTCTTCCTTTGAAAGAGCCAAGAGCCTTCCTTTCCACTTCCTCCATGTAAAGGTTGGCTACAATAGGTGACACGGGGGAGCCCATGGCACAGCCATGTTTTTGTCTGTAGAAACCCTCGTTGTATTTGAAATATGTGGTGGTGAGGCAGAGGTCTAACAGTGTGCAAATCTGATTGGGTGTGAAGTTGGCCCTGTCTTCCAAGGAGCTGTCTTCTTGTAGTCGTTTTCTGACAGTCTCCATGCCCTCCGTGGTGGGTATGCAAGTGAAGAGAGAGACTACGTCAAAGGACACCATCGTTTCATCTGGGTCCAGGGTAACTTTCTGGACCTTGTCGGTGAAGTCGGTGGAGTTCTTGATGTGGTGTGGGGTGTTCCCCACGAGAAGTGCAAGGATGGTAGCAAGGTGTTTCGAAATGTTGTAAGTGGCTGAGTTTATGCTGCTCATGGGTCTGAGTGGGACACCTTCTTTGTGGATTTTAGGAAGTCCGTAAATGCAGGGTATGGCATCCCCTGGGTAAAGGCGGTGATATGTAAGCCGGTCAATAATTTTGTCCTTTTCAAGGTCTTGAAGGCAAGCTATAACTTTCTTTTTGTAGCTGCTTGTGGGGTCTCGCTTTAAGGCTTCATAGGTATTGTTGTCACTGAGGAGAGTAGTGATCTTTGTGTGGTAATCTGTAGTGTTTAGCACCACGGTGCATCTTCCCTTATCAGCTGGTAAAATAGTGATGTTGTGGTCTTTGCTCAGGGAAGCGACGGCCTTCTTTTCTTGTATTGTGAGGTTGGGACTCGCCGCCATTTGACCTTAGAACTGAAGAAGCTTCTCAGATGAGAGGTGAAACGTCTTCAAGCAACTTAAAGAAGTCCAGACGCTTTTCTTTGCAGGCTCCTTTGACTACGATGACCTGGATGACTGAGAACCCTCACAGAAATAAAAAAAATTTAAAAAAAGAGATAAAAAGAAAAATGGGAGAAGTTTTCTTTAATGATGAATCTAAAAGTGCTTTTAATACACAGTTAACACTGTTAAATGGTTAATTTCAAATATGAACTTTTCTCTAAAAGTAAGAGCACTGTGAGAAATTCAAAGAGTGAATGTCAGGACACAAAATGTCTCAGGGATCAAAGTCCTCACTTTGACGCTTTAATGCACCACAGCTTCATCTTTATACGAACTCTGCTGCTCTTCCACTGCAGCACGAGCTGTGCTTTAGCATTTTTCCATTAAGCTGTAAATCTATGACATCATACTGATTTGCCTGAAACATCAACACATATTGGCGTGTACAAAATTATCTGGGCGGTGTTCCTCGTCTGTATCTCCCGATTCGATCACTGACGCAGACGGAAACATTTCTAATTTACGATTCAAAGATGAACTTTGTCTCAATGGGACCAATCACTAAATAACCTTTGGTATGCAACTGCCTTACCCAACGACCGCGACCATCATTATCTGCATGTCAACATAATATTAACATGCCATGAACCACCTCCTCGCCATCCTTATCATTCCACACACCTCATCGCCTACATGAACAATAATTTACTTCCACACGCTTTCAATTAAAACTGCTTGTTAAATCCTGAGTGCTGCAGCGCTTCTTTTCTACTCCACGTGGAGTTCAAACATGGACTAGAAATGTGAGCAGAAACCTTCAGGTCACTTGCCTACGTCTGCATCATCTGTTTATAGAAGTTAGCAGTGCAGGAGCCATTTTTGATTCGTGTTTCACCTCTAGCCACCAAACGCTGCTTCTCCATCTTATCTTGTGTATTTGTGCATTTACTTCATGCATTCAGGAGAATTAGAGGTAAAAAAAAAAAAAAAGCTTACAACCATGTAACATGCAGGATGCTGGACAAGCGAACTATTCTGATTTTAAACTAATGATTTCTTTTATTTAACTTATTACCTCATTATTAACATTTCTTTAGTTCAAAGCTAAATTGTTAAACAGAAATTTGGAAAGTGAAGCAAGTATCAGTCAATAAGCCTCTCAGTGGCATTTTAAAGACATTAACATACTCACAATGAATAAAAGAGAGATCCACATCAGAAATATTTATGAAAAAAGAAAATGCTGGCAAATTACAGTGCTGTAAACGCCAGTGTAGAAAGGTCAGTAAAAGCCACAGACTGTATCTAAAGGATGTAAAGACAGCTTTGGACGCTTGGTGGTTCGATCGCTGGCTGTTCCAGTCTGCATGCCAAAGTATTCTTGGGTAGAAGTAGAAAAGTACTATTCAAGAACCAATCCATTTACCAAAGCCTGGAAACATGACGATGAGGTGGTGTCAACAGGTGTTAGCTAACAGGGAGGGGACACAACAGCGAGAACATAACACTACAAAAAGAAACAAGTCAAACTGACCGAAACAAACAGACTGACAAAAACAGTAAACAGGAAATGACTTGGCACAAACTCGACATTTAGTCACCACCATGTGACCACACCTGAGCCGTAAGCACTAGCTAGCTTGGTTAACGAGTGGCATCCGTAGCCCATAAGCACAGACACAGAAAGCTGTTGATTAGTGATAAATAACAAACAAAAAATAAATAAATAAATAAATACTCATTATCATTTAAAACTGATGCACAAACTTTTTACACAGGAAGCAAAAATAATAATTTCACCAACAGCACAAACTCAGTCGACAGATCCACTTTGTTATACCTGCTTAGCATCAGCCCCTTTATCAAAGCAGCCACAGCAGATGATTTGACAGACAGCTCAGCCCTCCCAGAGCTGAAGCTGAAAACTATCTGCAGAAACCAAAGCTAGTTTTTGTCCCAGGTCGTGAACTTGTTTATTTCTGCTCTGAAGTGAGACATTTTACTGACCCGTTCTGTTGAACACAGCCTCAAGTGGACGTTAGAGGAACTGCAGGCTGGGGTACTTCACTTTTTTTAACCCTCGAGGTTGCTGCCTTATACAGCTTGAAATAATAAGCTCTTGATATGATCACTGGTTTAAATATACAGCTGTCTTTTGAGTGCTGGAGCTGAAGCACTGATATTGAGTGCTAAAGTTTCACGAGACACCACAGAGAAGTCAGGGTTAAGTTTAGGGTGTAACCAAAGAAATATTTCCCTTATCTCTCCACTCCCTGAACAAATCAATAATATTGATCAAATGCTTTAAGTGCTCTGTTTAATAATTTAGCATGAATAATTAACAGTAAAAGCATACGAAATACACAGAAATCACTCTTTCATAGTGTATATACACTACAAGCCTAGAGGAAGACAGAAAATTGCACATTTAATCAAATAAGACTCAATGAGAAGCACTTAAAGAGCAGTGCATTTAGATTTTATGCAGGTCAAGAAAAAAAAAATCACAAGACAAGAAAGAAATTAATCTTTTGACTCAGCATTATTAACGTGAAAAGCCGAGCACAGATTCTGTACACAGCAGCAGAGCGAGGCTGGAAATCTGTTAAGCAACAATTCCATTACGAGCACGATGTTCAGCCAGCATCTGAACTTAAACAGCTGCTGTTCCACTGCATAAAGCTTTCCTAAGGTGCAGTGGGGCTGACTCAAAGCCTCTGATAAGAGGCACTTTTGCAGTTTAAGGATCCTAAACAAATCCAACATGGAATTAAGGCAACATTAGACATTTCTCCACCACATTACAAAAGTAATAATAGGTCTATAAAAACGTTGTTCACTTTTAAATGATCCTCATTATGTCATACTCTGTCTTGGTGAAGCCCCTCAGTTCATTTAATCTGAAACAAGCTGTTTTAACTCCTTCCCTTTAAGCCAACTGTCTTCTGATTTGCTGCTTCTTGAAAACAGAAGGTTTTAACAATGGAGCTTCTGTGCTCAGTCACATATGTGTGAGATGACCATAAATAAAAACTGTATGAAGCTAAAGGTTACGCCTTTTCTTCATTAGAAGAAACCTGCAACGAGTAAAATGGCTGCGCACAAATCACCACCGTGGTCCAATGATGAGGTGCAGACAACCACCCTGAGATAACGGTAGCCGAGTAAACTTGTATTAAATTGGCTCTAGAGAAAATCATCAGACACTTGGCACACTTAGCTTGATAAAGCTACCTCCTAAATCAGAGCAAGCTAATGTGTCAGTCACACGAGTAAAAACAGGAAAGCTGTACTGATTTTTTTCACATTCTGGAGAGCTTGAGCGTTTTGAACACTCTCGGTCACTTCTGATCGTAAGGTGATTCCACAGGTTGCCTGATCGGACTCAACCTTCCTGCAAACAGTCGCAGTGTGACCTGGACTGACTTCAGTCACGCAGAGAAGTTGTTGGAGGTTTGCAAATAACTGCCTGTGGATGAGGAATACAGAGTTCGTCACGTAACGTTAAAGGTATGTGCCTTTTTCCACGTCACGCTGTGCGCCACGTTATTGTTTACACATGAGATGAACTGCAGAATGGCAGATAGTCAGATTAACAGTATTTTGTCTCTATCTTCAGGTTTTACACGCTTACATACACACACGCAGTTACTGTCCCTCCATTTAGAAAGGCAGAGGCGTCACGTGTGATTATTTTACGTGTAGTTGTTTTTTTCCTGTGTAATAATATTCAACATTGCTATCAATGCATTTTTCAATCCCTCTGCAAAATAGGTTTAAAAACATAAACAGCTGGGATGCTGTTTGTCCGTGATTTGAACCGAGGGAACAAATCGTGGCAGGATCAGCCTGATATTATTCGTATCCCGCTGCAACTTTACTGTATAAAAAACTAACATCTCCAAAATGTCAGGAGTAGTTAGTCATTACAACAAGTGTTTGTGAACTAAAAATCAAGAATGTGGGATGCTGTTTGTCCGTGATTTGGAGAGCCCAGCGCGTGCTCTCGATGCAGGGAAAACCAATCCTGCAGGGAGACCTACCTGTGCAGGTGAAGCCAAAGGGAAGATTTGCTTCACCATATTTTCTAGTCTTTGGCTTAGAATGAAGTTGGTTTGGAAACATATTCAGCGATGCTTCATCTCCTGCTTTGCGTTTGTGTGGGTGCCCCGTGCTAGCAGTGTCCAAGCGTCGTTTTGTTTTTTCCCCTTTTCATGCCGCGCCCCCCCTAGGGGGCAGGCCCCACACTTTGGGAAGGTCTGACGTAGCACATCATTATATACCAGCTAGCCCAACTTCAGTAACCCTACAAACGTCACTGCTGTTTAGTTTTCTGTCTTCATTTATGTTGGAAGTGACAGCAGAGCTGTACGTATGAATTTTTTCAGAAATCTCTCAGTCAGAACATGCTATATCATGTTTAGGTAACTAGCAAAACTAGCGAGCTAACTTCCTGCTAACTTCTAACTCCGTTAAATGTAATAAATTTTTGTTTTCATGGATGCCTGGAAGTTAAACTTCATAGTTACACCTGGTAAAGCAGCAATGCTGATCTTTTTATTAAAGATGAAAGAATGTAGACAGTTTTTAACTCTCAGTGATGCTGCAGTGTTCGTTTGACTTTGGGACCTGAAGCCGACAGAGTTTAGGACCCAGATTACTCCCAGATTTACGAGCACCTTAGTCCGACAAATACGGTAATAACGACGGCCCGCTTGCATGTTCTACAAAAAAATGTGCTTTGTTGTGTATCTGACGGACAAACACCAAACCAGTGAAGTTGCACCATTTTTAAAAACCAATTCTGGTTCATCCGTTTCACTCAACAATCTGATTTTCCCCTTTGAAAACAAAGGCACTGCGCATGCGCGTTTTACCCATATTCTATCTCGATATTTCATTTTCTTATCGTTGCCTAACATTGTACCGGTATTACCGTGAACGGTATAATATGGCCCAGCCCTAGTCACAGTTGTATTTAACTGTTATATTTAACAGGAACAGCTCAGTCAAAAGCTTCACAGAAGGTGCTTTTTGCTCAGGGTGAGAGTGAAGACGACCAGTTGTAAAGCACTTTCAAATTCAAGTTCCTTTTGTTCAGTAACTACCAGAAACTGCTTACAACATGAACACACACACACACACGCACGCACGCACACACAACTCCTTGCTGTTGGCTTGAAATTCCATGAATTCCTCTCCCATTCAGCCGCTTTAACCTCTCCTCTCTTTATATGGAGCCTTGTCTCATGATCACCGCCGCCATTCCCAGCCTACTGCCTCTGTCCGTCTCCACCGTGAATAAACAGCTGACCCTTCGTCTCTGATGTATCACTAACGCTCCACCTTCTTTGAGTTTACTGCGTTCTTCTTTCACACAGGCATAAAATAAGAGCTCTACAAAAGATCGCCAGCGCGGATGATTATGCAGCTGATCCCACTGAGCTGTAAAAGATGGAAACAATAATAATAATAATGGATTGGATTTATATAGCGCTTTTCAAGGCACCCAAAGCGCTTTACAATGCCATTATTCATTCACTCTCGCATTCATACACTGGTGGAGGCAAGCTACGGTTGTAGCCACAGCTGCCCTGGGGCAGACTGACAGAAGCGAGGCTGCCATTTCGCGCCATCGGCCCCTCTGGCCAACACCAGTAGGCGGTAGGGTAAAGTGTCTTGCCCAAGGACACAACGACCAGGACAGAGAGCCCAGGGATCGAACCGGCGACCTTCCGGTTACAGATACGCTTCCCAACCCCCTGAGCCACGGTCGCCCCCAACAAGCAGCAAACACTAAGAACTGCAGTTCCTCTAGTGGCCACTTGAGGCTGCCTTTATAAGAAACTCAGTCCCCATAGCTCCCATGTTAAAATGACCACCTTTTCAGCAGAAATAAACATGTTTAAAGTGTGTGACTAAAAGCAAGGCTGGCCTCTATGGATAGCTTCCCCTTTTATACCGACTCTGTGAGGGCTTATTCTCTTTTATACCTCATCTCGGGGTTATATGAGCAGCTGTAGCTGATATTTAAAGACACTGAAACAGACCTCACAACTGTGTTTGTTTTCTGGCCTGTTACGTGATACAAACCATCAAAGAAAATATATTTTTTAAAATACTGCTAACCTGACTGATTTCACTTTGCAAAATATCATCTGTCATCATTATTATTATTTTCCACATGTATACAATACGTATCAGAATAATTGTGCAGCGCTACTACTTCCCCTCTCGGTAAAACATTATTTTCACTCACATTTGGCCTTTTCCAGGTGACTCGCCCAATTTGATTTCGCTGGTAGAACAGAGACTGGTCGGAGGTGGGGAACAGAGGGTCTTCAAACAGAGTTCCTTTATGCTGGCACTGCCTCCTCAGAGCAGAGAAAGACTGACCCTCGTACGGCACCGCCATCCTCCTGCACAGAAACAAAATGCTTTACAATGAAGCACAAACAGCATTTACACGATATACAATTACTGACTCCTCACTATCAGAGGGCTGTGCTGTGAGGAAGGATAAGGGGTTTAATTAGTTAGCCTCCTACGAAGTGTTGGGAAATTTATCAGCATATGCAAAACATGAAAAGACTGGAAAACAGTATCACCATTGCATTCACTTGTAATTATGCCATGTCGTATTGACTCACAGGTTTGCTGCCTTCCCTTGCAGGCTTTGGTCTTACTGACCTTATTCCTCACACACACACACAGTCTGTGTAGCGTACTGAACCTCTTTATATTGTTCTAATATTACAGTTTTATGTGAAATGACTGTTCACACCATATGGGGAATCGCAGCTTGACACACCCAATCAATAACCGCCTTCACTTACTGCACAGACAGATTGTTGATGTTACAGTAAGTGAATTCAGATAGTATCAAAAACATATCTGACTATGTTGAATTTCATTTCAACCACAACACATCAAATGAGTCTGTCTGAATTTGGAGGTCAGTCTAAAGGAAGAGACTTCACCATAATCTAATTACATGGACAATATATTTACCATCTGAGGCAAAACCAACTATTTAGCCACTATACAACCCTAAACCAACAGCAGCATGATTAGCATCACGAGTCATGTTTTAGGAGGGTGTGTGAGTGTGCAGGAAGGGCTGTATTCTTAATAAAACAAAAAACCTCTTATTAATGATAAAAAGCCATAACGACTGATTAATCTTCTATATTTCCCATTAAAACAGTCAGAGATTTCTAAGAAGCCTCAGTGTCTCCTGATCCTGTTCAAGGCCTCACACTGCACACAGAGCTGTGGATGAGGATTAATAACAAGGGAGTACTTCTTTAAAACTCCTTAAACATGCACAACACACACACAAGATAGTCAGATCATCACCAGTCATGTGACAGGATAGCAAACAGAAACTCGGGCGGTCATGTTTGACTACGGATCGGCAGCAAAGTAAATACACGATCAAAGTTTCATGCCTGTGTGAAAGTGTGGTGACATTAAAGCCTCATCTGACCAAAAACGTCCTAACAGCAGCTTCAGCTTCCTGTCAGATAAATAAAAAGTGAGACAAAAAGAGGAAGGGCTGTGATTTGTTTCCCAGGTGGAGAAGCCAGAGGCCTGCTGAGCACTAAAGGAATATTTTTATTTTGTTTTCCTGGAACGTGATTGCATCCAGATTCAGAGTGACTCACTGAGGTTAGAGCATGTTTTCTCACACTGATCTACAGAGAAGGACTGACCACAGGACTTCAGCTGAAAGCATTCCTCAATTAAACACTGCATTCATTGCAGGAGAGCTGCAGATGCCACTTAGTACTGCGATGTTCAGATATTCAGGATACATTAAAGGCAGATTTTTTTTGTTTTTAAAAAGTGACTACCGGGTAAAATAAGTCACTGTGGCAGGGCGTGGTTTGTGGCTCAGTTGCAGGGGAGGGGTGGATCAGTGGGTTCAGGGTGTGGTGTCAGGACAGGCTGATCAAAACAGGTGCTCTTCAACACCTGGTCACGCCTTCCCCATTTCCATAGGGTCACAGCTGTGTGCTTCGGGTCCTTTTTGTGTCACAGTGGTGCCGAAACCCAGGAGCTCATCGAGCCGGGGCATGGGATAAGCATCAAACTGTGACAGTCACCTTATTTATAAGGACACTCAGAAACAACTGTGCTGTACAGCTAAAAGAATACAATAAGAAAATCAATAAAACTGAAAACAACAAATAAAGTCATTAGAACTGAGTCGCATTAAAAGACTCAGACGCTAAACAACACGTACAGGCAGGACAATCAGCCTTCAAAACAATGCCACAGTTATGAAAACTGACATGTGCATGTCATGCATGTATGAAAATTACTGGACTGACATGAATCTACATCTGCTCAGACTGATGCAGACTCTTCACTGGAATCATCAGGCCCACTTGTAATGATATCACTGTCAAATAAGGCCAATAAACACGGAGATGATGCTGAACAGAGCAGAATAATGAGCGCGTGTGTTTCCCCCAACAAATTAGGTTCCTGCTTGGTGGTCTGGTTCAATAAACACAGCCACAGAACGGATTTCCCGAATGATGCAGAAAACACTGAACAAGTGCACGGCCTCCGTTTTAGTTTACTTCCTGTTTTATTTGAAACTTGGCTCCTCCTTTGTGCTTTTCCCCACTCGATGGAGTATTAGGGCCAGATTAAGAAAAAAATATATTATTGACCATTTTGACACTAAAGTCGAAATCTCGGGATTAAAGTCGTAATTCTACTTTGAGAAAAAAAAACAACAGAAATCTTCACATTTAGATTTTTTCTCCTAAGAATACATGTTCAACGTTATTTTTGACTTTATTCTATAAAAGCAATCCAATTTTTTTTCTAAATGTAGTCTAAACTCTGTTGTGCCTTAGCGCCTCTGTCAGGGCCGGCGTTTTATCTTACTCTCCCTCGTTTTTGTTTGTTACAAACTATTATTTCACCGGAGTTCATTCCCGTGTCTCAGGAGCTTTTGTTAAACGTCCTCGTTTCCTCCCGTCATCAGCACACAGAGTCCTCCTGCCAACATTTACCAACTACAAACTAAACGTGACACACTTATGGATGTAAAATGACTTTGATAAAACTCAAAACACTTTAAATATTTCAAGATTTAAACTGAAGACCTTTATATTCATGTGGACAAACATGAACATACAGTTAAGCCAAGTTTGCATGACACGTGACAAAAAACAAAAAACAGTAAAACGACCAGTAAGACAAAAAGAATAAAGTTTGAGAAATATAAAAATACTGAACTTACATCATGCAAATAATAACTTTACATTTTTAGATCCTCTAACATGAACTTATTTATTGCTTTTTAAATGCAGCTGAAATGAACCTTTATTACTTGGGTTTTATCTGCAGAGCTTTTAAATTTCAGAAGCGCTTCTACAGAAAACGGCTCGTAAGACATCTGAAGGTTGAGCGAACGTAAGAATAAACATCAAATGTACGACAGAGTAAAAAAGAACAGCCAGTAAACATTTCTGAAGGGAAGCACGCAGACCCTGAGAGGATCTGAGCGAGCGTCTGTTTAGAAGAAACCACTGTGACCTTCTTCAGCAGCGTTACTGAGCAATGACTCACTGCCTGATGGGAGGAGGGGGACGCTGCGATTTTCTGTGTCTCGTATTTACAGCCATTTTTAATAAGTCGTGGCAAATTAGTGGCACCAATAACAGATTGATCACCAATAAGATGGCGTCTCCACTGATTTGCATGAACAGTTGATTTGCAGTTATTTGACTTGAAGATGAAAGTAAAAAATGTTTCAATACTACTTTTGTTTCTGGGGGTCTGTCATTGTTCCTCAAAGTGAATGTAGTTATATGTAAGTTCCTGTTTTGAGGTGGTTTTCCTACGTGACTTCATCAAGTTTATTCAGATTTTATGAATGTAAATGTGTTAAAGAGACAGCACGTTGTTTCTAAGGACATTAAAATGTAAGGTGTGATGATATAAAGTACGTTTATATCCTGTTACGGTGGCAGACATTCACACTGAAGTGCAGAGTACACACCAGTACAGCTGTGCAATTAAATGTGAATTTGATTTACAACCTTGGCTTTCATTGAATATTTATATTAAACAGGATAATAAAGATAAATAATTATCGTGCTGCATTTGGTATTGTAGTAATGCTCTCATTTCATCACATCCTCTTCCTGCTCTTAAGTCCCTCCATAAAAATCTCAACCCAGCAGAATTTGAATTAATGGAAATTCTCTTAATTAAAAGAACAATTTTTCATGTGTAAGATAAATAACTGTAATCTCAGTACTGATTGAAATAACCTATTATGATTTCTGCCATAAAGGAGCAACAAAAGTTTAGAGTCTTGGTTTCAGACCGTTTCCCCCCCCTACAGAAGCCCCACCCACCAGCTGTTCACACTTACCCTTTGTAAGTGGCATCCAATCAGAAGAAAGCTGGCTTATAAATCCTCTAAAATCACGTTGATGTCAAAAGAGGACATCAGTTTCCAACAATGGCGGCAGCTAGTTAGTGTTAATATTACTCTTATTATTCTTAAACGTTTAACATATTTTCAGGCGAGAATGTAGCTGTGTAAACCTCAAATATCTGCTCAGTTTATCAGGACACCACATATTTTCAAAAGCGCTCCGACGTTTTCGGAGACGTCTGTTACCCACTAGCTCGATAGCTAGCCGGGGGGAAGGCTCACTAGAGCCCGTGAGAACACCGGACTCCCGGCAAATTGTTTTCAAACCCACCGCCATCTTTCGCTACTCAGGTTAAACATATATAAGTCACTTAGATAACTTCAAAATGTTATTGTTTGGCTTTTTTTTTAGTATTTTATTTGTTCCTGAGTAAATCGGTTTGGCTGAGATTAAAGTTATAGTTTTTACACAGCTGAATAAATGTCAAGCAGACAGCTGATTATCAGAAGTGTGAGATGCTCAAGAATATACTCCGGTGTCCTGTTATATTTTAGATAGCAAGGAGTTTATTAAACTTCACCGAAACAATCTGCAAATTTCATTAAAATTTAATAAACTATCGTCTTTATTTTTAGTTAGCACATACCTTAAACACTTAAAGCTGTAAGCTAATGATAGTTATATAAGAGCAGATGCTGCTGGTGCAATAAGCTGTACGTTTTATGTCCAATGGATGATGATCTGATTAGTCGACTAATCGCAAAAATAATCGGTGACTAGTGACTATCAAAATAATCGTTTGTGGCAGCCCTAGATCACGCCAATAAAACCAGTATAGCAAGACTTTATGAATCAGCAGATGGAGCTCATAACGCTTGAGGGGTCGTCCACTTTGGGCCAGTCGGTGCAACTTCGGGCTGAGTTTTATTAGATCACTGTGGCTCTGTGCACAGATTAATCTTTGTGCAGGCCCCCCAATCCCACACAGACATTCAAGCCCAGAGGTGCCACTATTGCTCACCTGGTTGAGCTGACACCATATACCAAAAGCTGGAGTCCGGTCCAGAATACTTCCCAAGTGTCACTCCCCCTCAAGATAAATTGCTAAAAATAAATCTTAAAAAAACAACAAAAAAACCCAACTTGCCCTGTTTGGATTTATTTTTATCTGAATGGATTTATTTTCTATTGTTTTACATCTCTTTTACCTTTGTGCCTTTATTGTTTTATTCAGACTGCTATAAGGGCGTCTATTTAAAAGAGGGCTTGGGCTTTATCACTTACCCTGTTTACAAAAAGGTGGTAATAAACAGGTGAAAGAGTCAAACTATTTGTTTCACACAGAGGATGAAGTGATGGGCTGCAAAAAAACTGAGTGCAACACATACAAGCATTCATTTGAACTACGAATAGTGCAAAGCTACTGTAAAAGAGCCCAAGAATAAAAATGTGGGCCGTACCTCATAACAAAACCCAATATTTATCAGATAACTGCAGGAGGCAAGGAAAGCTTTACAAATGCTCCCTAAGTCACCAATTACACCCTCTCAAACACACTCACACAGTCGACAGGAGCCTTTGAGTCTCTCAGGTGAGGTCTAACAGACACTGATCGGACACCTGTCAGTCAAAACAGCCACGCCCCTAACTATATATATATTGAAATTCAAACAGGTGAGTTATTAACAAATCAACCCTCATTTTCAGGACTTTTATAGTGGAGAGCCAAAAATTAAAAAGTTGGTTCAGAGGTTTGGGTTTTTCCTTTAATTTGTCACCCAATGGAATCTGCTAACCAATGCAATTTATTAAACTCAGATTTAAGAAGTCAATTTGTTGACAGGTTTATGCAAGAGGTGAAGGAAAGACAACATATTTCATTAGGTGTAGCGTCTGCAGCCGTTTCAGGACAAACACCAAACACCAAGACTCGAACACATCTGTTTACATCAGTCTGCTAATAACAGCTGCAGGTCGCTCATCTTCCTCCTTCCAGCAGCTGTAAAGCTACTGTGTTGTGACGTGACTGGATTAACCCCTGGTATCTACAGACAGAGAGCTTTAACCATGGAGCAATAAGACCAATACCAGCCAGACATGGGTGTGGTTTTATGCGGGCACGAACACACAACGGATGTGTGACACAAACAGCCCAAAGCAGATGTTGAAACATCGCATGATGTGTGATATCATGTGACATCACAAAAATGCGTGTGGGGTGAAGAATTTTCACAATAATCTGCACCACAGTCCACCTGCCTCACTCTGGCTCAGATGAGATGACATTAATGAAGACTTTCGATGTTTACAGCTTTGTAAAGACACCCGGAGAGAGATTAAAATCAAACCGGAAACTCAAACGTTAACCATCAAAATGACTTACAATATCCCTAAACGTTTCTTTCGTTATTCTTGAAACTACACAACGCAAACACTTCTATTCTATTTTATCTTTTGTTTGTAGTAGTCTTATACCACGAGCTAGACTACTAAACCCATTCAAAATCGTGCAACAATTTTTAATCGTTGCCTTTATTTTGAAGGGCGCGCCGGATGTGTATGTGAAAGCTAGCTAGCTTAAAAGATGAAGTTTTGCTCGAAGTTTTTTTTATTATTCCTAAATCTTGTGATCTTAAGTGAAGGCGAGGAAATCGAAAGCGTGAACAAATACAGAGAGCCCTTTGCTGTAGGGCAGCTCTGTAGCATAATATTCATCTTTTTCCAGCGTTTTCTTATTTTAACGCAAAGACTCCAACAGTTCTGCGTCCCGTTTGCTAAGGAAAAAAGCGGCAAATTTAATAAAATATATTTGCATGAAAAAACAACAACCCAAAAAGTATTTAATAAGAGTTCCAGAGTGATTTACGACTGCAGAAGTAACTGCATTTCAGCACCAAGTTAGCTGTAACTAATTATATTCACCTGGAAATGGTTGTGTTTTGGTTCGGGCTCCCTGGCTGCTTCACTCCGCGTCTCTCGCTCTTTTTACGGGTGGTTTTGGCGTGTTCTCCCTGCTGTCAGCTCGGTGATGTGAGGACGTTTCTTTTGGTTACTTTGCGACCCTAAAAATAAAAACCACACAGAAACAGGCAGGAGGAGCTTTTGCGTTGCTGCTGTCACACCGACCAGCCCGCCTTCACCGAGGGAGGAGATGCGTTCACGTACCGCTCAGACAAACCATTCCTCTCTCCTTTAATCATTTTTGGATTAAAGCGCTAAATCGAAGTAGAGATTGAGGAGGGGTGGCACATTTATGAGATAAAAACGTACAAATTAAACTTTACAAGCAAAGTTACAAGAAAAAAAAAGACAGTTTTTAAAAAGCTAGCAATTTTACAAAAAATACAGAGAGAAAAAAAGAATTTGTCAACTTTACTTTGGAAAAAATGTTTATTTTAAAGAAAAAAGTACAAATATATAAAAAAAACTGTAAAATTTACACAAAAACTATAAGGAATACCCCCCTAATTCTAATAAACTAACCAAACAAATAAAAAAAAACTGTTAACTTTACACAAAAAATCTTAACGCTGTAAACAAAACACTGAAATAACCATTAAAAACTGTAAAATTAAATCAAATTAAAACAAATTCAGTAACAGCAGGTGATAAATTAATTAAGATCAGATGATTTTCATCACGGAATTATTTACAATTAAAATTTTAAACAAGAAAAACGTCTTACTATGTTTTAAGCTGTAAGTTATTCATAGACGTGTGCCTTCTGGGCTTTTTGTTAAACAACGCTGACCTCTGGTGTCTGTTCCAGTAATTGACATGAGAGAACCATAAACACATGCATCATACTTACTACTTCTACTGCTACTACTGCTGATAATAAACATGAACATTTTAGCAATATTAATTGAAGTTTTATTTAATCAATAAATCCCCTGTCATTAAAATGCCTTCATGAAAAGAATAGAGACCACAAAGACAAACCCCTACAAGGTTAAGCAAATTATTTCAGAAAGAGGTAGCACAACAGAAACAGATAAAATAAAATAAAATAAAGCAAGAACTAGCAAGTAATATGACCTAGAAAGACCATGCATAACTTTCTTCCTCATAAAAACCATTAGTGAGTCCTTTACCACACTTCTACTTCTTTTTATCTTTCAATTCAAGAGAAGTTTCCATAGACTTGGTGTAGGTGTGTGTGACAGATCACCTGAGCTGTGTAGTCAGGCATCACCTGGTCTTCTCTCCAAGGCTGCTGGTTCTCCGTTCTTTTTGCCACAAACTCCTCCAACTGGTGGATTCGCTGCTCCACCTTCATTTTTAAACCTCTCTTTTGTGTTTCAGATGTATCGCTACACTCTTCCACAACACCTGTGAGTACTGTCACCTCAGTGATTTTACAAAAGAGAAAGTTGATGCGTGTTGCCTGAAGTTGTTGCATTGTTCTTGCAGCTTCACACACACTGAGGCACTGGATTCGTTTCAATCTCATATCCAGGTGTTGCTTTTCTTTGTTTCCACAGCTTGTGCTATTCATCTTCAGTAAACCCTTTATTTTAAAAGAGGTTTCAAATCACAGTCTCTTCTGTGCTGCCATTACTTTCTTCAGATTTACTTCTATACAGTTTTAGGCTTTGCTTGGCCTATTTCATGTTTCATAGGTACCCTCAGCCCAGCTCGTTCAGATTAGCACATCTTATTTAGCATGGTCCAGTATCCCACACTCAAATGTGAATAACCAGCAATTAATCTGTGATTGAAGACACTTTTGCTAAGGCCAGAATGAACTGTTATGAGTTTAGGTGTACTCCCAGCTTACTTTTAGTACTTTCTGGGGAGCCATCCATTTGTGTTTATAAAATAGAGGTCAGTGGTACAAAGAATCAAGACTCTGTATATCCGAGGAGGATGTGCGTACATGTACTGTATCAGTGTAATCAACCACAGGCAGATACCTGTCTGCACAGGGAGAAATAACACAAGCACATAATTACCTGTTTTCTGTGTTTGTTTATAGCAAGTAAAACAGTTTAAAGCAGCTCTGTTCAACACCTTACCCGATGTAAAATGTTTACAATTTAAAACTGCATCTTTATTCTATATCTATATACCTTTAAGCCCAACTCATAGTGTACTATCTTACACTATGGCGTTAAAGGGGTTAGGGTACTCCCTGACCTCACAGTCCATTTACTGTTATTCTGAAGTTGTGTGAGAAGTGCAGGTCGTACAGAAGGCAGGTGAAAACAAAGCCACTGTCAGTGTGACGTTATTAATCTTTAACACCATCACAGCAGAAGACATCCACAGAGTCATGTGAGAAACTGCACTTTACACTTTGCTGGAGGAAACTGTAGCAGCAGCACGAGCATCAGAGCCACGAGATCAGACTTAAAGGGATAACACGACCACATTAGGAAGGAATCACATCAGGTAAATATGAAACACGTGGGCTCTACTTTAGCTGCTTTATTATTTAAACTGTACTCATAGATTCACTCTTTTTGGTTTGAGTTAGTTTGCTGTGAACCAACTCACTCAACAGTTCACCTCATAAAATAATTTAAGAAGGCTGAGAGCAGAACTGAGGTATTTTCTAAAATACTGTCTCACTGTGGACGGTTTGTCATCTGATTTATTCGCACTGACTTGTTTCTCCTAAAGCTGTAGGGGTCCTGTGATGTGTTCAGGTGCTCTTTTATTGTGAGTAAAAAACCTGAATCATCACTTTAAACAGCTGACTTTGAATAGAAATGACAGTAAAGTCCTTTACAAGCACTCCTGTTACACCTTTAACAGAACAGAGTGGTTTTGCATGACTCACAATTTGATATACTCCTGATGCATCTTATATGGTGCGGCCAAGATGCTTGTTGTAATTAAATTTACAGCTCACTCAAGTATTTTACTCGTCAGAGCAGGAATTTGATGGAAGTAATGGGACTGCTTCTTTTTTTGGATCTTGCCACAGTAACTTTGCACGATACACGATTCACAGTAGTCTTTATTTTATCCTGGCTGTTTTCTGTAACAAGCTGTTTTAGCTTTTCGCCCTTGTTTGCATTTACCTTCTAAACTAAAAGCTTCTTACCACAAGCTGGGAATGTTCTCAGCTGCTCTTCTTTTGACTTGCAGGTCACTTTCTTTCAGCTCCGTTCTGCATCTACAAGCTCCACTTTCTTCCTAACTTGAATCGTTGTACTTTTACTGGCTGCTGTTTTTAGACTGAATTTGGACACTAAAGAAGCATACATTTAATTTCATGTGCGATCACACACTCGTGTATTTTACTGCCCTCAAACTGTAAAAACCAGCTGACTTTTATTTCCTCTGCAGGTTTAAAATGTTAACCAGGTGGTTAACTTTCACAGCCTTCCTCGCCGTCCCAGCCAATCCAGGAAGAGGAGCTACCGGCCAGGGCACTCTGACTGTGGCCCCCACCTGTCGGGTCAAAGGTCATCCAGAGGTGGAGTTGACTTTACACTGTGGAGATGGAAAGGACTTAGGTGAGTGAAGACTCCATCTCACTCTCTGCTCTCTGAAGGCAAACGCTGACTTCTGTTAAATGTAGAAAGCGGTCACGTTCCTGCTGTAAATATTTCAGACTGTACATTAATAGAAACCAATCTAAAGGAATCTAAAGCGATAACACTTTATAATAATTTTGGCTAACAATGAAACTTTAATTATTCAAGTATAGCTGCTAAATAGCTGGTTTGTGAATCAGACGCAACTACACAATAAAACACAGATAATGCTTACAGATGTTCACTGTGTTTAAATCAGGTGTAGTAGGTGGATGGGGTTGCCCACTGCGCCTGCTGTGTGTCCCTCTGTGTTGTGTTGCAGGTTCTCAGTAGGTGGAGTTATTTAGTGCACCTGGCCGGCCTCCCTGGAGCATATAAGAGCTGTTGTCTCCACCACACACCCAACATTCGAACACGCATCCAGCTGCTAACACAAACTAACACACCTGAAGATGTTTACTCTGTTTTTTGTCTCTTTGGTTGATAAATCAGAAAATTTGTGTCTCTCTGGGTCTCTGACACCAGCAGCTCTGACATGAGAGAAAACTTCCACTGAACTGAACGTTGGTGGTGTCCCACTTATTACTGTTGATTATCATGTTTATGAAGTGTAACCAATGATTTTTAAAACAGAAAGGCCTTTATTTAAAATTTTCTTTAAAAAAAAAAAAAAAAAAAAGGCAGCTGTTTAGCTCCTCCCCTTTAAGGCGCCTTTCTTCTGACCAGCTACCCCTCACAAACAGAGGGTTTGAAAAGCAGGTGGGCGGAGCTTCTGTGCTTACAGCCATAGCTTTGTGCCCATTTCAATACCGATAAACCATAACTGTTTATAAAAGATGGATGGATTCTATTTATTATTTATGTTGGAACCAGTCTCGAGTGGATGAAAGAGGAACTGCAGCATTGCCACGTGAGACACAAAGGAAAGGTTTTTGTGACACTCTCTGTCTTTTGGTACTTCTTCTCTCATATGCAGGTGTGGTCCAGTACTGGCACACCCCCTTTGGAGACCTCCACACTCCTGGTTCCCATGGTAAACTGGACCCCGTCGTCATGCACCATGACGGGAGCCTGCTGGTCCCCAACACCAGTGCTCTCCACAGTGGCCTGTACTACTGCCTCCTGCAGCACACAGAGGGAACTACACTGTGGCCGTATGAGCTCCACGTCGGTCACGATGGTCAAAACCTTCAAAAACTGGGAGAATACGAGCAAAGCAGCCGCTGCGCTGCATTCAGGTTCAGGAGGGATGCTGGGTCTGAGGAGGCGAAGCAGGCAGGTGTTTCAGCCGAGCTGTTTGCAGGAGCTGTGGCTGCATCAGTGCTGCTGACCTTTGTGTTGGGATTCAGCATTGGAGCTTTGAGCAGGACTCATGTTCTCAGGTGAGTTCAGGGACTTACGTCATTATTGGTGCCTCTTGAAGAAGTTTTAACCCAAGCTAAATCACCAGCATTGTAATCATTGGAATCAATGTATTTTTAAACAAGTATAGAGAAAGACGCAAACACTAGATAATCTCAGTGTGAGCCAATGAGAACACCACATGTGGACTGACCCTTTTTACATTAAAGGTCTGTTTTTTCCTCTCAGGTGTTCAGGGGCAGTCAGGGCAAAGCTGCGGTCACCAAAACGAGGACGAAAGCGCCAAAGCGACACAACCGACCACGGCCCCGAGGTCAGCATGACAACCCTGCCGCCCACGAACGAGAACCCGGCCTCTGAAAACGACCAGGTGGTGCACAACAACTCTGCGCCTAACCTGTCTCCTCCTGCCAAACCTCAGAGAAGCTTCCGGCACAAACGAGAGGAAGACGAGCCACCAGAAACCACTGCATATCTGGAAGGATGTAACTACAAGGAGGAGGAGGAAGAACAGGGAAGATGCGCAGAGAACAGAAATAAAGGCAGTGATAAGGAGTTAGAAGAGGGGGAGAAAGAGAGCCGGTTTGGTCGCTTGTATCTGATAGGAGAGGATGGAGAGAGTCAAAGTGAAACAGATGAGTATGAGGAGGACAAACATGGAAGCGAGAGCAGGGAGGTGAGGAGGAGTATGGTGCAGGAGGAAGAGGAGGCGGCGGCGGCCGGTGAGGAGAAAGATGGTGAGACGGAGATTTCCAGAGATTCTGAAAAGTCAACTTTTGAAAGTGAAGATGAGGCGACAGGAGGCAAAAACCAGGAGGTGACCGATCAAGGAGCGCTGCCGCCCTCCCCACCACGCCCAGCCCGCCGCAGCCGCGTCATCCGCCTGTACCAGTATGACGAGGACGGCCAGCGATACGGCCACCTTCCAGACCCTGGCCCCCACGCTCCTCTCCCCGCCCCCAGATTCAAACAGCGCTCCGTCTCTCTGACGCGCCTCTCCGCCATCATGGCTGCAGCCTCAACAGGGCCACTGGACCAGAGTCAACAGGAAGAAGGATAGTGAGCAGACGTCAAACTTCCACATGGACATTTGATAGATGCTACAGAGAGTGGACAAAATAATGACAACACCATGGCTCAAGTCGAGTCCAGCTCTACAAACTTTGTTTGGAAGGGTCGCCACATTTAGCGCCACAAACTTATAACTTGTCATAAGTTATATTTGCATTATAACTATATATATTATAATTTCCACTCATGCTTACTTGCAGATCTGAGTTGCACTGATTTGATTTTCTCAGAAAATCTGCAAAAATGTACAATATAAAAGGACTTTCATGTTTTGAAGTTATTAGTTATGCTGTAAACACCTGAACGAAGCAGAACAGCCATCTCCCAGTGGCTGAACTGATATCATGCACACCTGTACCTGATATGTTGGGTGTGGAATCGATGTATACATACCCTAAGACTGGACACTGTATTTTTATGAGGTCTGACGGGTGAATCTGCACACGCACTTTTTATATCTGGGAATCAATTTTTGCATAAATTAAAAAAAAAAAAAAAAAAAAAGCTAAAGCCATCATCAAAGTAATGCTATGACTTCATCCTGGATCATCTTTGCATCCTGCTGATGAGATTACAGCTGAAGCTGAACTAAGCTTCACTTTTGTAATACCACTTTGTACCACAAGGTGACACAACAAGTAAGTTAATCTTACATAATGGCTCGGGTCAATGATTTTAACTTGTACGCCGTCATACGGGTGTATCTGTTCAGATGAAGTTTAGATCCACCAGCCTGGGTCAAGTCAAGGAAAATAGGTATTTTAAGGAATCTTGAAACTGAAGTGGTACATGCCATGTCTGTGTGCATTTTTATTGGGACTGTGGTGACATCTGAAACTAATGAGAACCCTTCCTGCACTAATGCTTGTTCCCATCACCCAGGTTTCTGCAGAGACTGACACCTGATGGTTTTTGAAGGACAATAGGGGCAAATCTCTAAACTATGAAAAAGTAAAACAGCATAAGACTGATTATATCCTTTAAGTGTGAGCAGTTAAACTGTGACTTGTGTATGGATGAAATGTGAGTAAATTACTTGCCGCTTCTGAGAATGTCCTCGCTACTTGTAATGATTAAATCATTATGCTTTCATGTATAAAACAGGACATGATGTCAGATAGTAAATTTAGTTTGTGTTTGGGGGGGAAATAAGTTGACTCTCCCTGCTCTCTTAATTAAGGATTAATCTTCCACTTATTAAGGCAGGCCGTTTACTCCAGCAGTCCCCGACCTTTTTAGCGCCACAGACCGGTTAAATGTCAGACAATATTTTCACAGACCGGCCTTTAAGGTGTCGTGGATAAATACAACAAATAAAATGATACGATCAAGACAAAAACTGTTATTTTGTAAATATAATAATAAACGCAAATTAACTGTGTAATTTTGCAACTTTATTAGCAGCATCCTCCTAAAATGCACCAACAACATTGAGAGTAACATCCTCCTCTTTGCCCCTTAACGCTCTCTGGTCGCTACGGTAAAGCGTAAATAATTCTTTCAAAATAAGACACAACTACAACATGGGAAAAACCCAGGGAAACAGAGTTAACAATAAAAACCCTGAAAACCATTAATTTCACACCCGAGCCCAACAACCCCGGTACCAAACGACTCACGGACCCGGGGGTTGGGTACCGCTGGTTTACACATTCTAAATTGATGTGCAGTTCAAAATTTGTTGTAGGGCCCAGATTATACCGTGCAAGGCATACAACATAAACAGTAAGCGTTAACCAGCCAAGAATATATTCTTATTTACAGCGGTGAAAGAGTCTCATGAGTAAATGTGGAGAAGTCCAAGAAGAAATGTGAAACATTATGAGCTCTGGGGAAACAACTCCCCCTGCTGGTCACAGTTTTAGTTGACATTTGCAGCTGGTAATTTTAGAAAGTACCTTTAAAGGTTTTTTTTTTTTTTTTTTTTTTTTTAAAGCATTCATTAAATTAACTGCCCAGAGGGGTTTCAGGATAGCTGTAGAGTGGTGAGACTTGCTTCTAGCAGGTTAGGTGCTGGTTATCTGGCAGGATGTGGCCTAATAAGAAGTGTTAGGAGGTAAAGGGATAACTGCTGTATCTGCTCAGGGGTTGCTGGACTGACACCTAAAAAAGAAATGGTAAATTTCTTCAGGCTGACCAGTTTCTGCATGCCTTAGTGTGAAAACACGGTGCAGGAGTGGCGAATGAAACCTGGGCTCTGCAGCTTGATGAATTTCCATTTCCTTTTTATTACTGTGAAAACTTCTATAAACAAGACACAAAAATGGGGAAAAAAAACAAAAAACAAAAAACATTTAACATAAATTCCACAGCTCTTCTCAGTTCATTTTCCCTCTGACAGTTTCTTTTCTTGAAATTAACACTATTTAAAAAAAAAAAAAAAAAAAAAAAAAAAAGTCTTCTCAGCAGGAGGATGGCCTCTTAGCATTTGGACGATGGTGCACAGGCGCCTCTAACGGGATTCGAAGGTCCACAGAGACGAGGTTGTACTCCATATTTCTGTGTATGTGTGGATGAAACCTTTTTCCAGACTCCTTCCCGGGTTCTCAGTTTTCTCCCTCTTCATCCTTTTGTTTTTGTGGCTGTTAATGCTATGAAGCTGACCAACTTCTTCGCCATTCCACGAACTCGTCTAGAAGCACCGGCCCTGCAAAAAACAAATAAACCCGTAACTATAGACAAAGGTGCGCCTGCACGTTATTACTGTTCAGTGAAGACATGAAGCCATTTTAAGGTTTAAAACTGAAATGCTTGTTTAACATTCTTTTGCAGTTATACATGTTGAAAAGTTTGCTTAAACAGCTGGCCATTTAAAACTTAGAAAATAAAAGAATCTTAAAATCAATACAAAAATGGAGGGAAGCTGGTGTAAATTTATTAACATCAGGACTGCTGTGGCATTTTGGACTACAAGTGATGGACAGATGTTAGATTTCCTTTCACAGAAATGAGTGAGCCATCACGGAAGACCCCCCAGAATTATAACATGCTCATCCTTCTGTCCTAAGAGTGTGAACCGATCCAGATGTGTTCTTGTGTATTATGACAAACTGTGCGACAGCGGCCATTCCCAAACCAAAGCCCTGGATGGTCCAGGTGGGGCGATAACTGGCCAACACATCCTATTCCATACAGGTTTATATTCCCGCCTTGAAGCAGCTCTGTGAAAGAGGCCTGCAATATTTTCCTAGTACAAGTGGTACTCACAAGCTCCATCCTCATCGTAGTTACTGAGGTCTGGGTTGATGGTCCGGCTGAACTCCAGAACATTATACCACTGGTCTTTATTCAATCCCTTGTACTTGGACTGCTGTGGGAGACATTAATGGGAGGGAGACAGTGAGGAAACAACCCAGAGAGAGGAGTGAAGAGCTGTTTGAAGATGAGCTGATTTCACATCTCCTTTATCAGAGCAATGAGACTTACCTCCAGGAACTGGCTGAAGACTGGGAAGAGCGGCCATGACCTTCCCAGCAGCAGAGCCAGCATTAATTTTGCCGTGTCCATGTCCAAACTCCTCTGGTTCTTATCCTGAGGACAGGAGCAACTCAGTGAGCTCAGTAATAAGTGCAGCAGTTCATATCTCTTATGATCCCATGAATGCGCTGATGAGTGTTTCCCCACAATCCCATTAGTCATAACAGTTAAACCTAACTGCACGGTTGCTGCACTGAAATTGAAAAGACACTCCCTCATTTATGGTTATTTAAAAAAAATAAAAAATAAAAAATCCAGCTGCATCAGCAGGGAGATTCACTGCATCAAGCTCAGAGTCAGAATTCAGAGACTTGATCTGAAAGCCTGTGTTGGTGAAGTTAAGCTTCACTTATGGTCACCACACCAAATCTTTTCAGAAGCTCAGTTTAAATGTAGCATCTGCTCCTCCCGGTTAAAACATGGTCACCCCATAGGGAACTATTTTGTGATAATTTGGTGCTTTTAAATTATTATTTTTATTCCAACTTTTCCTCATAACAATCACAAAGTCAGGAGCACAAACACTGCAGACATATTACAAAATGATGTTCAAGGATTTTTACAGGCTTAACTTCCAAATAATAACAAAAAATAAATAGACTCACTCTGGCAAAGTCAAAGGCGTATCTGTAGATATTTTTAAAGGTCGCAGCATCGTTGAGCTCACTGCGCAGGTAATCAAGTTTACTTTGTAATCTCTCTGTGCAGTCACACCTGCATGTAGACGAAAACACATTTAAGCGTATTTGTAACCTCAACCACAAATAAACTGAAAGAATAAGATTTCTTACTGTAATATCGTCATTCCCCTGAGCCACTCGTCTTTTGTGAAGTACCCCATGTTTGCTGCTTCTAGATGCCACGCTAAAACTAACATGATAATCTGCAGGAAAGAAAGTAGATTCAAACAAGTGTAAGAAAGCTTGTTTCCTACCATCTTTATTTTTCACAGAAAAAAACATTTGTTGCTAAAATAAAGCTCCATAAAACATTCTCACATCATGAGTGCCTCACAGTCTCTTTTCTGAGTGTTACCCTATGACTCCTGATGGTCAGGAGTTCATCAGGTAAGGGACATGCAGAGTGACTAAGAGTCAAGCTGCTGACTTACATTCTCTGGTTCCACGCCGATGTCCTCACAGAACTTCTCCATGGCCTCTGGGCCGAACACCTTGTCGGGGGCAGCGTACTTATGGAACCAGGCCAGGCACTTCTTACTGGAAAAGGGCTTGTCAGTGTTGATTGACCTCGGACCGCGGATCAGAGGTCGGGTAAAACTTCAGCACAGACCAAACATTTTAAAGATAAATGTGCAGCCATAACTTCGGGAGGTTGTTACATGGCAGCTATACAACAGCTGGACTACAGTCAAAGCAAAAATACAACAAAGGATTTCACCCTGTGAGAGCTGGGATAGGCTCCAGCACCTCTGACTCTGAACAGGGTAAAGTGGCTCAGAAAACAGCCTGTCAGTATTTCCTGCAGATTAATGGCAGCGCGGTGGCTCAGTGGTTACCACAGCTGCCTCACAGCTGGATGTTCTCCAAGAACATTGGTGTATCCAGTCAGCCAGCCAGTTTAGAATCAACTGCTACCAAGTCAGATCAGATGCTGCTGTATGCAAATGGCTCGGGTGATTATTCACATGAGACTCAAACTGTCACCATATTTCATTAAAAACCTGAAATTAAGTCTGCACAGACATTTATGATGTACAGAGCTGAGGCACTGATGGATTATCCACCTCATTTATATCCAAGAATAAAGCAAAGGTACCTAATAAAGTGGCACCTTAGATACTCTCCTACAGTCCTGAAGACTGAGGCAGTGCTGATTAAGATGACAAGTATGTGCTGAGTGCCTCGATTAGTAAGGAGTATAACTCACAACATGTGTGAAGATATGTGTTTTGGCTACATCCTCACTGACTGCAGCATGAGCATTCATCTACACTCTTAATACACAATGAAGAAGAAGAGGAGAAGGTGAAGGGCTCAGAAAGCCTACACCCAGCTGAGAGAGCATCGAACTCACAAGGTAATCAATAAAGTTTCAAGAAGCACGTAGGATGGATAGAAGACAAAGGTTAGCGGTGCAGACACAGGACACCCTCAGTGTGAGCAGATATATCCGTTTACCTCGTAATTTTACAGTTCTGCTCATGATCATCTGCATCAGGCAGCTTCCTCTTCTTCACAGGCATCACGACACCTTTACTGGGCTTCACTAGCTGGGCTACATTTACAGAGCAAAGACAACAGTCAAACATCCGTTTGACCCTGGAGTGACTGAGCCATCTTAGCAGCTACAACAACTCAAGTACATTTACAGAAATGCTTTACTTTGTATGCTTCATACCCAAAACATTTCCTCCATCTATGATGGGTATTCTAACATTCAAAACATTCAAAACACTTTGATTACTGAATTATCTGAAAGGGTAACTGTTGAAATGAGATGGCCAATTATGGAACAAGTATTGGAGGAGCACTGACGCAGTGTAACAATCAGTTAAGTGTCCAGATTTTTGACCCAAGATTAGATTAAGTTCTGTGTTCTTTCATTAGTTTAACGTCAGTAGCAAATCAGTACATCTTTGGGCTTTAAGCAGCTGCCTTCTGCAGCGGTAGGTGTGAAAAAATTTAATAAAAATCAATGCCTGTGTTTTTTAAAAACATACTTCTATTTCTACACATCTTTCTATTACCCTTCCCTGTTAAAATAGAAGTAAACTGAAATTCATGGTGTGAAACGTTTTTATGATTAAAAAAAATAAAAAAATAACAGCACACAGATATATATGAGATGTGTGAGAGGTTGTACCTGTATACTTCTGCCTGCCTTGTCCATTCAAATCTATGCAATGCTGGAATAAAAAAGAAAACTGGTTTAAAAAGTCTCTGCACAGCACCCGGTAAGCTGATGGATGCTGTACGCTAAAGTCCAGCAGTATTATCACTGTAAACGTGCCGGACTACACCGGCGTTGTCTGCTACACACAAATACTCACAAGCTTGTCCAGCGTTTCTGACAGCGTGCTGATGTTTGCCAGGACTTTTCCTACGAGAAAGCACACAAGCACTGACTCAGCATCATTCAGGGAACGTCAGCCAAGGAAGACCGAAGGCATCGGCCAAAACACATGCGAGGCATTACTAACACCACCATCACTTTGAAACCAAGAGGAAAAATCTGATCATAGGTCAAAGACCTCAGATGAGATCCAATTTTTTTTTTATAGTTTCTGTAAACCAGAACGGTTTAGGGTAAATATCTGATACTGTGACTATGAATGTGGAGTCTCAGGAGCCCAGCTCAGGTTCATTCAGAATGATAGATGCTTGAAGTCTCTAAAATATTTGGATTTGTGTGATGGTCTCTCATTCTGCTAATATGAATTTGAGTCATTTTCAAGATATTTATGAAATTATCAAAATAACAACACTAGAATTATTATTATTATTTTTTTTTTTACAACTACTTTCAAGATTTAAATGAAGATTGAAGAAAATTTATTTAACACTGGCATGACGTGAGTACTTTGTATCAGCAGATTTCCAAAGCCAAGGCATTCGGATCATATCTGTGCGTCGTTGTTAATTGAAGTTTCATTGCAGTTGCCCTCCTGGCCTTACGGTCAACTGAACGTTCAGAAATTCAAGGAAAGAACCGATTTCTGCCTTTAGAGCTGTGATTTTAAGCCTTTGTGCCAAAGCAAAACAAACAGCAAACCAAAAATTAAGACTTGGCTGTCTTCATATGTGCAGAATGCCATGTCATACTCTCTCATTTCAAATATCATCACTTCTTTTGATTGCAATGTTAGCTGATTTTAAGAACTACAATGAGCACCACTAAAGTATGACTTGCATCAATCCTCTTATCACACAAGAACACATACATTGTATGGTCAAAAATATGGGGACACACCTCTTAGTCTTTGAATTCAGGTGTTTTTAGTTCCATAGCCACAGGTGTATAAAATCAAGCACCCAGCCATGCAGTCAGCCTTTAGAATGACTTGTGAAAGAATGGGTCGCTCTAAAGAATTAACAGAAATTGAGTACTACTGAAACAGGATGCCACTGTTGCAACAGGTCAGTGGGTGAAATTTCTTCCCTTTTAGATATTCCGCAGTCAGCTGTATTATTGTAAAGTGGACGTGTTCAGGAATCATTAATCCACAAAGTGGCAGATCACGCTGCGTGCTGAGGTGTAAAGCACATATGTTCTGCTGACTCAGTAACTGCAGACCTCAAAACCTCTGACATTTAGATCAGCATGTAAACTGTACACTGGGAGCTTCATGGCATGGGTTTCTATGGCAGAGCAGCTCCTGTGGGTGTATTATGTGGGCAGCCTAGAAATTTTGTTTATGTAGTGTAGATTCCTGCTGCCTCTGGTTCAGACGCAGCTCTCTTCTACCCTTTTAAAGCAGGTGAAGTCTCTCTATAAAAGGATGTTTAGTTTCCAAGGCCCTCTTTAGCTCACTATATTAGCATTAACAGATTAACTCGGGCTGAAGGCTGCTGACATCACAAGTCCAGCTGCTCAATTATATCTCCTCACTATCAATCAGGCCAATGAGGTCAACTGAAATGACATTTAGTACTTTGTGCAGTTAGAATGTTTCGTTGATGCAAAAATCTCAGGGGACACCTTGACTTGCCTCAGGGCAGCACTGAGGAACCACGGCCTTTAAGTATAGGACCCATTGGAAGTTTAGGATCATATGTAGACATGATCCCATGTTGACATGATCCCAGACACATACACAACAATGAATTCTGTGACTTTACTCCCCATTAGGATCATTCAAGTGATTCCTGGAGATGTGTGGAGAGACAGAGTGTGCCATCGCAGCAGCTGTCACAAGTACGATTCATAAATGCACAAAATTCACTTGAGTACTGTTAAAATGAATGGTGACGCCATTGTTGGAGATTGAAATGGGCCAGTTCGGAAACACTGTTTTTGTTCGGGTCGGCCTGCATAGCTGGTTAAAAGGAAGGAGCAAACAGGGAATGCCTCATCACACTAAATTTCCGTTTTCGTGTTCAGACTTGATATAAAAGCTCACCAGAAGAACGAGGACACTGCTCGGAAGAAAACAGGCGTTGTCACGTTTGCATTTCAACAAAAACCACCAAACGTAACTGTCGCGCAGCTGCAGTGTCTGCGACGTTAAACGCGAACTTTTTCCAGCGTTTGAACTGTTAAAAATAAACATGGTAACGACAGCACTGCTGCAGAAGCAGTTTAAAAAGCTCTGTGGGAAACACGCGTCACCATTCCTCCACCACACACACACCTAAAGCACAAGACACAAGTACATATTGAATAAAAAGTCTGTTAAGGGTCTGGACTCTGTTAAACTTTAAACTTTGGGCTAAAATCCAAACTGCTGCGGGTCTCCGCCTTTGATGCTAACGTTAGCTAACCAGGCTAGAATGACTAATAGACTTTGTGCCAGGATGTCGCATTTTGTCGCCACTTAAATGTTACAAAAACATGATTCGTATTACAAATTCCACATTTATCTCCTTCATTTTCTTCAGAGAGTCAGACTTGACTCACAGGGAACCTCTTTTGTTTGCTAGCTAACATTAGTGGCGCACCGCGGGTTTCAGAGCTGCTCTGCTAACGTCTGCTAATGTGTCCAAACACGCATCAAAAGTCTTTAAATCACTCGCATCATAATTAGACGCAAATATAAGACAGATGCCTGGGGCAACACCTGGTAATTGATAGGGCACTGTTTTAAACACTTACCACTTTCAGTCACACTCAGACTACTGTCTCAGTTCCACCTGCTTCTCTTATGCCGGAGTTTTGGCTGGAGCCGGCGTTTCCGCGACAGTGGACGATACCACCGCTTTATGGGGGTGCAATACAAAATTAGCGTTCCCCTCTTCAGAGAAATGTGCGCGAACGCTCTTTTTTAAGAATGGATGTTTATAAAACACGACATTTAACCTCATTTACAAGAAGGATATATGGTCTTAGACAACAGTTATCCAAACGACAACATCTGATGGTTGTAATGTACACCCCGAAGAGCCGAATATATCGTTTTAGTTCTTAAAGAAATAGTCCCTTATTTTTGGCTCACATGCTCACATGTACTCATGTCCATGCATCCATTCATCCCAGCTGTCATAGGGCGAGAGGCAGGGTGTAATAAAGTTTAAAATATTTTTAACATTTATACAAAACTGTAAAATCTCTGTCAGCTATTTTTCTAAAATAGAGTTTCCTCTGAACTTTTTATTTAATTTTAGCTGTTCACAGTTCAAAAACTCGTCCATCACTCTGAGTTAACGACAAGCAAGGTTATCCTAGTTAACTAAAACGAAACATTGAGGTTAGGTTAATTTTAGTGAAATTACAAATAAAAAAGTAAAATGAAAAAAAAAATCTCTGTCATGGACAGTGCACAGGAGATGTGGAGAGGAGATGCAGGCTAGATGCACTGGGTGTAGACGGGTGTCAGGGGTGACGTGATTTATGACAGAAAGGTAGTGATAGCGAGAGTAAAAGAGAAGCTCTCATAACCTGCTGTGATGTATGGTTTGGAGACAGGACGTGAGGCCAAAGACAGAGGAGTTGATGATGTTTGTTGGGAGTGAGCAGGATGGACAGGATAGAGGCAGCTGATCCACAGATAATCCTGCAGTGAGAGCTTGTCCTTTAATAACACAATTTATCTGCAAAATAACAAGTTTAAAAATAAATTTTATGGATAAAAAGTATAATCTACGTGCAAAATATAGTTTAGTAGAAACATATGCATATAACAGGTGTCATTATATGACCCCCTGCTGGTCTCTAGTCTTTGTTTTTAAAGGTTTAGTAAGCAAAAGACCATTTGACCTGAGACTTGTGTAGTGTTTATTAACTCAGAGTTAGTGTTTATACTGAGGGTTGTTGGAACATTAATAAGCCCAGTGTTCCTGTAACTGTGTGGTGTATGGAGCACATGATTGTGGCCCATACACCATCTCTTAAAATGTAAATATTCAGCATAAATTCTCATAGATTTATTTAAAAAAAAAAAAACTTAAATAAAAAAATCTAGGTCATTCACTGTGACATTGCATTTGTTTATTTACCATTTTCTTAACTTAATATGAAGTAAGATTAGATTAGATGAAACTTTATTAATCCCTCGGGTGGGTTCCTCCAGGAAATTCAGGAAATTGAACTGCAGAATAAGTCTGCAAACTACATCAAGTCCTTGTAATTTATCTTCTTGATAAATAAACACCTGAGTATAACCCACTCGTGTTAAATTGAGGTCATTTGGTTTTTTTGAAGCAATAAGCTCAAGTAATTTCTTTAAATGCATCCAACTTATTAAATTTTACAGCAACTGGAAGTAAGAAGAAAACATTTGTCTTTATTTTGCCAGTAAATAAATTGTTCAACTTTAAAAAAATATTTAAAACAAGCAAAAACAAAGCAGTACTCAAAAGAAGCACTCTCATCCCACTTTGATTTTTTTCTTTTATTGCCAACACACACTTTTAAAGTCCTTCCTTGATGTCATAGCAAACATTCAGCTGGTTTTCAGGCTGTGGCTGATTGTGTTTAGTTCAAGTGTTGTCGTCACACAAGGCTACAGTAAAATCTGACTTCTGTGCAGTGCAGGCCGGGTTTTCACATGAGACAACCAAAAGAAAAAGAAAAGAATCACTCACAGTCTTTTAACTTCAGCTGTGGTTAATCCAAATGTTTCAAACGAGAGTAAAATGCAAAAATCAGACAATATATCTTTAAAAAAGGGGAGGGGCATAAAATGAGATCTCACAGGTGGTGACACCCTTGTTTTTAGTTGGAAAAAGAAATTTTACATTGAGAAAAACTTTGAAACTCTGCTCACACATCCTTTCACAGTGGTGAAAGCTTCCTCATATTTACTTTTTAAACCCTCATTTTCTTTGGGAATCATGTCATTAATACATTTAACGAGCTGTGGGATGTTTCTGCAGTTGGGTTTGACTTTTGTGGAACATGTTGCTGAAATAAAATCTAAGGTTTATTAAAAAAGATTTGATATGTTGTCTTTGTATTGTTTTTGTTTAAATAAAGATACAAACTGAAATGATGGGATTCTCTTTATTTAAATTTCACATTCTGAACAGCTTGTTTTTGGAGAGAGTGAATTAGCTTCGGAAGTTACGGAAGTTTAAAGGCGTCCACTTATGCTTATTTCCATATTTTGATGATTGGGTTCTGATAGAGTAGCTTTGCATGACTCGAAGATCGAAATCATTCTTTTTTTTTTTTCGTTCAGTCTTTCCCTTCATACTCAAAACAATCTGCTTCCATCCAATTTTTATGACCTCAACTAAATACTTATATTTACTGCTGTGTTTTTTTTAATCTTAAAAATGTTTCCCCAACAATTTGTCAGTTTCCTTCTTTGAAAACCTTTCATAGTTTTCTGTAAGATAATTTGCCCACGTGTGTGGTAAAGATCATGGAAAGTTGTGAGGAAATATATTTATGTTTTTAGGCATTACGGGTAAATTCCCATTTCTAATCCCTGTGTTGTGCTTAAAAGTGGGAATGAATCATTGTGATGTTTTGTAGTGAACCATGGCTAACACAGCTATAATGCAAAGATTTACTGCTGCAGAAGCCCTGAGACAGACATGTAATGCCCAAACTGACAGCTCAGCTGATGTAGGAATGAGTCCAGTCGACTCCTTTTTGCACAAAAATGATCAAAAACTAATGAATAAACAAATGACTAAGAATATTATAAAATGTCTGTGTAGGTTCCCAGTTATCCAGGTCATGGTACTCTAAGGAGCTTGGATTTTTTTTTAAATTTTCTTGAAGATGTTCCACCTCTCATCAGAGAAGCTTCTTCAGTTCTAAGACATATCTTAGAATACGTCATAGATAGGGAAACAGTATAGGTACGATAAACACAGACAGAGCCATTTAAAACAAGTCTGTCCATTTCATGAGTTTCTATTATAATATCTGGTACTGATGCAAAGTTTATAGTCTCCTAAAAGATCAGGAGAGAAACTTTAAGCTAAATAATGGGGTCATAAATGACACTACTCTGTCATTTTAGCCAGTAAAATAGCTTCCAACCGTACATGTATATGACATACAGTGAGAAGAATAAAAGGTTTCCTTTATTGAAGACTGACAGCTTGTGAAATGATGCAGTGAAACTGAAAAACCTCTGAAGAAATTCAAGTTTGTCAGCCTGTATAAACAATTCAAATGAGGCTCGGGTTCAGCCCGTAGTCTGACAGGCAACAGGTATGCTTACCCTCGGAGTTCAGTCTGTTTACATGGTAAGAGTTGAAAACTAGCACTTAATACAAAGCAGAGCTGAAGCTGATGGAAATTCAGTTAAACTGGAGGTGTTCAGTTCTACATAACTGACATATTAAACAAAAAGCTTTAAAGTGATTAGAAAACGAATTCTAAATTTCTCAAGGTGTGGCCACACAGGGAAGGATGCCTTAACTTTCTTTGAATTCAAACCCAAAGTTGTCAAGTAAGCAAAGAGTGAGTGAGACTGAGCGCGTCTGTTGTTGTTACTATAGCAGCAAACCTTGCAAACATTAACAAATAAAGCTGATGTCAAAAATTAACAGGACAAAAACCCACAAACACCAAAAAGGATTTGTACAATTTTCTGTGAGGGCTGAATAGAAAGGACATCACAGTTACAGTAACCCACCCTCTGGAAGCCACAAATACATCTGACGGATTGGTTGTTGCACATACCTCTCATTATGCGTTAAAACTTATAAACTTCAGAACAAGTGAGAAGATTACAAACATCATCTGGATTCATGAATGCCTGAGCTAAATTTAGAAGATTTAGATTTGTATGTCAGGAAGTAGAGCAGGTCATCTTATAATTGTAAAGTTGTTGGTTCCCTGGCTGCTCCAGTCTAGACACCAAATATCCTTGGGCAGGATACCAACCCCAAGCTACTCTCCAACACATCCATGGGATGATGAATGAAAACTATGCTTAAGAAAGCACAGAATAAAAGTGCTTATATGAATGAATCAAGCTGGGGTCACAGGATAGAGCACTTATGTGCGTTACCCTGTGACCCTGACAAGGATAAACAGAAGAAAATGGATGGATGGTTGTTATTTCAGTCTTAAACTTTGAAGACAACCACTAGCCTGGCTATGAGCTCAGCATCAGTAGGATAATTTCTATCAACAGTGAGGTGAAGTCTGAGAAAAACAAAAGAGAAAAAAATAATTAAATGGCAGATTCAAAGCTGAAAGTTTTGTTTCAGTGCCTGAAACATTTTTGGAGGTTTGTAAGTACAAATCCAGCTTTGTACCTTGATGCCCTTCTGTAATCTCACTGGTGACATTTCCCCCCTCCAACTACAGATTAACAAACTTGAATTTCTTAGTTTTTCACAAGTTATCATTTCTGAGTACCAACCATCAAAAAAATGATTTTCAGACCAAGTTTCTGTGATTGTTGGAACTTCTTCAATCAAAACGACACAGTACACCTTGAGGCCAGAAGTTAAAACTCAACCAGAAAAAGATGCTTATCAGAAACAATAAACAAAGGAAGGACCCACCCCAAAAATATTTAGTGTGCTGGGTCCAGTTATTGATCCATTTCATCCAGTTAGCTGTATGTGGATTTGAGGATTTATGCCTATAAATAAACCCAGCTAGTGATGTCACCTATGACTGTGGATCTGAAACTGAATAAATCTGAAACAGCAGTTTAAAAACAAAAAAAGGAGATTGAGTATTGGTGGGTTGCAAAGCAGGTTGCAGATAACCTGTAAGCAGGGTAAAGCAGCTTAACACATGCACAGTACGAGACACACAGATTAGATTCTCAGAGGTTTTAACTATCCTAAGAGACAGGGATCATGCATGCTGACCTGACAGTCGTGGAGCAATTCTTCCTTTTTAGATCTTTATAGGCAAACCAAACCTCTAAAACCACCGGAACAAGTGGAATAAGAGGTTAGATGGTGCACCATATTTGGGATTTTGTGCCAGTTCTGCTGTACGTCTCTGTGCTTTGTGTGACAGATTACTGCAGGTTTAACTGTTCAACTCCTCAACTCTGACAGAAAATAAGAATAAAGCAGCCCAGCACTGAGACTTAAGAGTTTAGGGATAGATTTTTCTCTTCAGAAAACCAGAGGAGGAAACCCCCTACTGACTAACACAGAGACAGATGAGACTGAATATAATTAAATGAGTGTTTTTCCTCACAGATCACACAAAGAAAGAACTCATCAAAGTCCCTCAGTGTCCTCAAATGTGTTTAAAAATACAACAGGGTATCATCTGCAAAAAACAAACAAAAAACAACAACTAAGTGAGTCAGGCCTGTGCATAGAGAATAAAACTGCATATAATGCGACTGACATGTGGAGTTAGTTTCATCTCAGGTGAAACCTGAGGCAGACGGCCTCACTGCATTCAGAAGAGTTCACAATAATCCGAAAACTCCAGCGTTTTTTAAAATGTTTTTTTTTGCACGTCAGTGTGTAAAATGGATTATTCTCAACATCAATGTGTCGCAGTAACAAACTTAAAAGCGGCTTCAGCATTTTGACAAAATTGCAGATAAATCTTTATGTGGAAAGTGAAATAAATTAGACTAACAGTTTTTTTTTTGCAGGCTGAAACAGAGGAGAGAGCGTCAGTAAGTCAGTACTGCAACGGCAACAGACGTGTTTGCAAAAACAAGGCAAGAAAAAAATGGACAAAAAGTAACATTCCTCATAAATACAGAATAAATATTAAAAAACAAACAAACAAAAAACAACCCCACACATTCACAGTCGTCTTTCTTTTTCCTCACTGCTCACAGGATTTGATTCTCAGTTCAACAAGAGCAAAAAGATTCCCAGTGCAACTGATAAAAATCAGCCACGTTTTTTTAATATGAAGGGATCACCTCTGGAAGGTGAGCTTGGCATCAAAACATAGCTAAAAATGAAACCTTTTCATGCCATAGCATGGTCTGATCCTCCACCTATCCCTCATGGTGAGATGACTACTGAAGGTTTACCCAAAACGCACTTTTTCTCCAGGATACCAAAACCTGGTTCTGTTACTCAGAATTATAGACATTAAAATGCAGAGGAGTAATTTCACTGCGGGGACTAACACATTATTTACATTATTATAATTCCGTGTCCAAAAATCATGGAAAAAACTAAAACTCTGTTAAGGTGATGACACGTGGAGTGAAGTTAATCTGGAGTTATGAGGGCTGAAAAATGCTGGAAATTAATAAATTAAAAAGTTCAATCTTCCACTCAACCCTGTGTACTTTAAGGGTCTGCAACTCGCCCCTAAGTGAGTTGCAGACATAGTGTGATGTAAAGTTTTACACGTCTTCATTAAATACCCTAAAGTAATTTTACAGAAACAACATCTGCTGATTGTGAGGGGTGGGGGGCACTGATTGGTTCTCCATATTTACCTCAGCAGCTTTTTATTCTCTATAATTCACTGCAGCTGATCTCGCATTCACTGACCGGTCAGCTGACAAAATACATTTTCACACTCATTTTGAAGATGTTGCAGAGGCTACAGCACCAAATGACAATCAGGTGAGAAAGAGCAGAAGAAGAACAGCACATCTGCATATTTTCCTTTGTAATTTTACAACTTTCATCTCTAAAAATTGTTTTGGTTCGACCCCCTGACACATCCTGTGATTTTGTTTTATTTAATTCCCCCTAAACGTTTGGAGCTTCACTGTGTGGTGGCAGGTGTTTCTAGGTCCTCATTATGGTAATAAAAAGGGAAAAGTTTTCACTTTTTCATCATTTACTCCAACTCCATTAGCATGGAGCAAATTCAGAGCTCTGGTGTGATGAGAAACAATCGTGTCGTTGCTCTGGACCAAGTGTGTAGAATAAGTTCAGCTTGTTTTGAGGCAGTCACCAATCTTTTAAAGGCTTTTGTGATTCAGAGACAAACTGACAATTCTAAATAGTTTTTATGTCCCGGTGATAACGGAACTAAAGTTATGGCTGCAGAATCGCGAGAGCTGCTTTAAAGGGACTAAATTGTTGCTTTGCTTCAAACACTATGAAGGTTTATGGGCTGAAGGTGATTTGTAGGTTTCTGAGAGTTCAGGCAGAGAGGAAGAACAAAAGGGCAGTGCGCACACATCACACAAACTCAGACAGTGTTCTGCTTTGGAAAAAGGTCCAAACACCAGCAGCTCATTCAAACCTTAAGTAAAAGCAACAGAGCAGCTGTGTGGTTTTCTCTAACTGTGCAAAAAAAACCCCAAAAAAACAAACAGAGACACTCTTAGAATGAATGAGGTAAAAATTTAGACACTGAACTTCCATCTGAGTGCGTGCACAGTCCAGACCTCACACACTGGGGCAGTTACACTTTCTCGTTTTGTTCTTGAGGCTCTGCAAAGATGACGTCACCTGCAGCCCGGTCAGGGGATCACAAAAAAAATCTGAATACCAGCATTTAAATTCTCAACCCTTTCTGATACAACCAAAGTGTGACAGATTCTCCACTGAAGGGGGAAAAAAATCATAGAGCAGCATGCTGTTGAAAGTGCACACACACATACAAACACGCACAACTAAAAGATCAGATACACACCATGCACTCAAACACACACACACACGATTTGGCAAAATACTCCTCGGTAGTTTGAACTCGTCTCTCTCCTCCTCGATGGCAGCTTTCACTCTGCATTCCCTCTTCGAGTATTAGATCAGTGTAGGACAGGAGGGATGCTGAATGGCTGCGGCTAACATGGCAGCCGTCGCATGAAGTGAAAGCAAAGGACTGATATCAGCTTTGTTCTCCTTTTCTGCCCTCACTCCTTCTCCACCTCCTTCTCCGAAGTCCACTGCTGATGAAAGTAAGGCAGGAAGTATTCAATAACATCACTATTTTTTCTTCTTCTGAGCTGCTGGCGGACGGCGCACGCCGCCGTTCCTCTCCTCTGAGCAGACACTAGAGGGCAGCAGGGACAAACACACGGCCAGATGACTCAACGCTACGGCTTGAAATGACACTCCGGTAACACACTGGCGTCTCACAAACACAAACAATAGCCACACTTTTGTTAAAAAGGCTTTTCCGTGTCCTTCAGCGCGCTCCCAGCCCTCTTCTCCTTCTTCAAACACATCCTTTAAGTCCTTGTTTGTCTCATCTCGCAGGTTTTAAAGCGCCAGATGCAGGCCAGTCGTAAAAAACAGCAAAACACACACTCCGTCCTCGCTGCCTAGGCCATGTAGATGAAGGTGTTGATGTCCGCCTCGTCCCTCTTTATGTATTTGTGCTCGATGAGCCACTCGATCTGCTCTTTTATCATCTTTTTCTGAGGCAGAAACATGTTCTTCAGGATCTCCACCAGCTCCGTCTGCAGCTGGGCGTTGCTGATCCGCTTCCTCATCTTCATGATTTGGATGATGGCCTCCTGGAGAGGAAAGAAAAGGAAATGTTAGAACTTTGTGTAGACCAGGAATTGTGGCGTAAATTCTCTACGGACGCGTCTGCACACAGGCATGAAGACGTCCACATGGACCCTCGTGCTAACTGTCTGATGAAGTCATTTACATTTACCGTTACATTGCCTTATCATTACTCTGTAAAATGTCCTGAAACGCACTGTCACATAAACAAACACAAATCCCACATAGATAACTACTGAGGACACACATACGAACTTTCTTGTAGTATTTACGTGTGAATACAAAGGTAGGTAGAAACAGGTAGAAACGGAGGCTGTGGCTGCAGTGCTGAGGTCAGAGTGCACTCAACCTTAACGACATCTTAACGGGTTCCTGGCTAGCTTGGCGTTAGCATGCTGGCTGTGCAGACGTTTGCTGAAGTTGTGTTTTTTTTCATTCAATAAAAATAAAAGTAATGTTTATATCTCCGCTCCGCAAAGCTGTACCACGTCACAATTTTCTTCCTCCCACATACAAACTGAAATCAGCTGATTGTAGCGCAAGTGAAAAACATGAAGAAGAAAAGAAAATGTTTCATTTTTTTCTTGCCCAGCTTCCAGATAACTGAACAACTTTTGTAATGCAGGTAATGACATCAGTATAACTGTAATGAAATTAGTGAATTTAGTAAAGCCTGACTGTGCTTTACATTAATGAAAAATGTGATGTGATAACGGCAAAACCCAGCACTGTTGTCGAGCCGTAACCTGCTCATGCCCCAGATGAGCTGAACAGAAGCAGCAGAGTTGAAGCATCTCTGTCCTGCAGCCATCAAGGCTGCACACAGTCTGTGCGGGTGGAGTGTTCCCGTACCTGAGTTCTCAGTATTCTGAGCTGAACGATTCCTTCATTCTCCTCTTCTCTCATTCGCTCTGTGGTCAGCTGCAGACGGCCAATCAAATTGATCTTTCCCCGCTTCTGAACTTTGGAGTTTTTACTGAGAAAAATGTCGACATTTAGACACAGATCAGTATCTGAATATTGGGACTTACACAGCGGTGATATAGAGGAGAGCTTTAGTTACTCTGTACATGAGTGGATTATAATAACAATGAAACATTTAAACATGTCCACATCATTTCCAGAGGTTAAGATTTGTATAAATGCCAAGACCTACATGAGAGAGAACTCCTGGTTGACGTAGAAGAGCGTGCCGTCTGTGAAGTCTTTGGGTGAGCTCACCGGGGGGTCGTAAGACAACACCTGCCTCTTCAGCTTCGGGAAGGCGACCAGAGACTGCACAGTGAGGAGAGAGCAGGAGACCTGAAGTTAAACTTTATCATCATCATCAGCCACAAATACCGCGTGTTAAAGGACAGCTTGACTCTTATTTAATCACCACTGACTTTCTGTGGGCATAACTGTTGCTAAGTTTCATTCTAGGATGTTTTTTTTCTTTCCCTAGAATCGGTTACTGGTGTACGCTTAATAAGTCCATTCTTGGTCTGTTCCCATCTTACTTGCAGACGTACAGACAGGCGTTCACAGGCTCCTTCTCTGTGGAATTAGCTGCAAAATGAACCAAACCTAAAGGAGCTGCTCACGTTAAACAGCATTAAGCTCATTTTAACTGACCTGCAAACAGTTACTTCATGGCTGCTGGAACATTACTGCCCCCTTGTGGCCAGATATAACTGTGACAGTTACCTGTTACTATGTTTTTATGTCATGTAGTATTTTCATTAATGATCTTACATGTTTAAACTTCTTCCGTGTTGTTGCATGCATTATTAATCTATGTAACCATTGCTGGTTGACCCGATGCCTGCCTTTGCCGGGGCACTGCTGCAAAATACATTTTTTATCTTAAGAGTCTTAAAATAAAAATGTAGTACAGGCAGTGCTAACAGTGCTGAGCACAGCTGACTCCGAGTTCAAACCTGCCTGTTGTCCAAAAGTTGAGAAGGAATAGATGTCCTTTCACTTCTCAAACAAAGTTAGACACAATCTTCCCTTTTATTTTAGAAGTCTTTTCACGTTTTAACCAAATCACAGTGTTGTTTAAACATCTGCCGTCTCCACTGGGTGGATGGCTTTGCAATACAGGCAGCGTTATCTCTACTACAAGTTACGAAGAATTGATGTAACCTCAGTAACTTTTAAATCCTCTGTATTTCTGGTCTAACTTGTAAGTGGAGAAATTCGGTCTGACCCAGAGTGTTCGGCGCAGCTCTGCGTCGGGCAGCTCTGTGGCCAGTTTGAGATTCTCGAAGCTGATTCGCTCTCTGGGTCTCTGATTCCAGGCAAACAGCACGGCGAGCTGGAACGTCGTCACCTCCAGGTCGTACTGCCCCACTTCATTTTTAAAGGTGATCTGATCAGAGCAGAACCAAAGGACAAGGAAGGAAAGGTGAGTGTCAGTGCTGATTTGGTAGCCCGATATCATCTAAAGAGAAAGGTGGGCAGCAGCGGGCTGTAAACAAAAGTTGCTAAAAAATACACCAGAATAACTCTCCAGTAGTCTCAACCAGCACTTCCAAAACACTGTCAAGTTAAACTGTTTTTCTAACTTTCCACATGACCCAAAGAATCCCTGTTTGAAAACTGGAAAGTGTAAACAGAGGTGACCAGAAAAAAGATCACAGAGATAACAAACGTCTGAAGGAGAACAGTTCATGAAAATATGAGTAAAACTGAGAGAGTATCACCCGAGCGTGAGAAAATGCTCAGGTGTGCACACATGAGTATCATTTAAAAAGGATATTGTCAATAACTTGTGTTCTTTTTATTTAATCCAGTTCTTTTCTCAATTATTTACGTTTATGGACATTCTTGCATCCAAATTTCTTATAAAAGTCCTGTTTGATAATAAAATTGAAGATTTAGAGTTCCCTTAACTCCAAATATCAGGCGTTCTTCATAACAGAAGGCGTTAAGAAACAAAAATCTTCTATTTCCTAATTTGTAAAAATCAAAAATTCAATTTAATTTAAATTCCCAGAATCTCCCACACTGCTATATTTCTAGGGCTTTTATTCTGAAATGTACAGACAGGAAGATGCCCTGTTTTTTGCACATGCAGAAAAAATTTGAACAAATTTGTATGGATGACAGATAAACAAAGAAGAGATGAGAAAAACAGAAAAATGTATTCAGATTTTAGTTTCCAGGAGAGTCGTGTTTTCCGCTCTTCATGGCAGCAGGAACTCTGCTTTACTCCACACACTCACAATGCCGTTGGACATGAGGTGATGCCAGTGGAGCTTCCGACCGCTGTGATTCCTCTTGTAGAAGTCCTCCACCTCGGGGATCAGGTCCTCCAGCTCTGTGGGCAGCGAGACGAAAACCTTCTCACTGCTTCGTGACCAGGCGCCGGCGTTCAGGATCTTAATGTTCACGCTGTCCGCTGCACGGAGAGGAAAAGATGAAGTGAATAACCAAGAGAAACCGTTTACGCTCGGTTTAATACGTGACACGTCATAATCAAAATGTGCTTTAACTGTTTGAGACATGTGCGGCACCATGCTACACATAATATCGCAGACATATGTCATAGCTAACGCATGTTAGCATAAAAATAGTTGCGCTGTATGCTACAGTGCGTGCGTGTGTTACCTGGCAGTGCCAGCTTGTTGTGTTTGTGCATCTCTTTGAAGACCTGATTGAGGTCCTCTGACACCTTGATGTCCTGAAACATCCTGGCAAGCTTGTTCACATAATCAGCAGGCATGCCCACTTCCTACAGCCACACACAGACACACAAAGGAAGCAATAAAATCAGACAAACGGGCAATTTGATTGTTAAACATCAGATTTACATCACATGGCATGATGTGATAAAATATTTAAAAGAACCAAAGCCTTCGTCTCTATCAAGTAACCAGTTTTTCTGCGTCGGGAAGAGCAGTTTCCCGATGTGTTTTGCATAAGCACAAAAACATAAATCACTTACAGGACACCCTAGAAATGATAAAAGCACTTAAAACTGGCTTAATACTTTAATTTATACTAAAGCATATAGTTAGGGCTGGATCAGGTGACCCTGAATCCTTCTTTAGTTAAATAAATAAAACTGAATTGAATTTTGCTGCATTAATATATTAATGCAATATCAATACATATGTTAATATGTCGCTGAAATCAGTAGCGATTTTATGACTCTGCTGCTGAAAGTTCAAGAAAAGCTGAACTCACTCTCAGCCACTCCACCATGTTCTCTTCAATCTCGCTGTCGGCCGAAATGTCCAGGATGAGGCGCCTGGTCAGATGAGCTTTGTGGTAACGCATGAACACGTCTTTGTTCTGGACGTATTTCAGCACCAAGAGCTGCAAGGAGGGGAGAGAAAAGCATGAATCTGCGAGAGAACGAGAGAAGGGGAAGTCATAAATGGACTGATATGCTTTGAGATTAGACTCACCACTTCTTTGAGTTTGAGCTCAATTTCCTCTGAGGTCAGTTTCTTGCTGAGCGGGGTTTTCCTTAGCAGCATGTCACAGTAGTTTGCCAGCAGCTCCGGACACTTCGACTCCGGCTGAGTCTTCATTCCCACTCTGATTCAACAAGGAAATGCATTCACACATTTATGCACACACACACACACTGTGACCAGTTTTAACCAGCGACGAGCGATTTAAGACCCACAGTGGCCAAACATACCCTTTCTGTTTCATCGGCAGCTCCAGTTTGAAGATTGTGGCATCATTGACGACCGCTTTGTAAGCCTGCGAGGTAACAGAAAATACCGCCGCAATGAGAAAAACAATTCTTAAAATACCAAAGAGCCCTAAAGCCTTTCAATTTCAGACAATAAATTGAAACAATTAGATTTCTTCACTAGTGGTTTTAGCAAAAGCACAGCCGACTAAAGATTCCCGAAGTCCTTGATAAACCAGCTAACAGCTGAACAAAATAACATGTGATGATGTTTGATTTCTACTGTAACCCTAACAGAGATCCCAGCAGCCCCCACCTCCAGTAGTCCATGCTGCTCTGATTTAAGACGTTCTGTTTATTTTAGCAGAAACCTCCTCGAATCAGCACAGATCAGGATGTGACAGTACGATGAATCCACATGTGTGAACACCGGATCACTTTTCTTCCCGGTGGATTACATTGGATAAATAAAGCTACAGTTAAGTTCTTATGAACCTGGAGTATTCGTGTAGAACCCTCCTGCTATTCTGAAGCTGTGCTGTAGCACCGACACTGTAAAAGTGAAACCTGTTCATATGAACTTTGACCAAAATACCAGCCCAAACGCTGCACCTGACCCTGACCTGTGAGGAATACACAGGCCTGCACATTCTCATTTAAATATCACTGGATATTTGAACTTAAAGGAGTGACTTCTTTGGAAGTCAGATAAAACAGACCTTATCTCTTGCTGTGAGGAAGCGTGGGTCATCCTGGAAAGCCTCCTTTACCAGCTTACTGAAGCGGTTAAACAAAGTCAGCAGCTGCTCCACATACTTTTCAGAGTCCTGAACAAACACACATTAAAAATGACTGAGCAAGCTGTCAGAGCAGACCTCGAATATTAACTTTCATCTCTCATCTTTCAAACATGCCAACAAACGGCTCATTCCATAAAAAATACAAAAAATGATTTCAAATCTCAAAAAGGTTCCCACTTAAATGAAGCCATGCAAGGTTTATTCATACTATGAATGTTTCCCGAGTACAACAAAGGAGTCCAAACCTTGCACTTAAAGAAAAAGAGCAACTTTAAAAGTGCCAGATTTCACCCGTACACCTGTAACTATGTTAAATGTATTTGCATGGCTTCATTAAATAAAAAAACATTGAGCCGACTCTGAGGGGAACAGCTGCAGGAACTGACGGATTCTTCCTCGAGTGACCGTGGTTGCTAAAGTGTGTGTTTGTGCACGTACAGTAGTGATAGTCTCTGCAGCAGCCACCATGTCCGCTAGTCCAGCACTGATGATATGCTCCTCCAGGTCTTTCAGCATGGGCTCGATCCCGTTGGGAACCTTGTCCATCAGTGAAAACATGAGGTGCAGCTCTGCCCCAGAGAAAAGCAGCGTCACACACTGGACAAGAAGCACGTGGGATGAAACTAAAACTTCCTGCTCTTTCTGGCTCATGGAAAGCCCAGATGGCTGAGGACTGCCATAATCCAAGTCCTCAAAATGATTTTTGCCAACTTAAAGAGTAAGCTGAACTTGTTCATTTAATTATAAATCCTTCTACTAATAAAAACAACTTGTGTCGTAAATGCTCACGAGCCCTGACTGTGGTTGGTGAACAAACAGCTCTACATGCAGGAAACCAGAGCAGAAGCAGTTTCTATCTTTAAATCTACCCTGACTGATGCAGCAGTGAATTTCAAAGCCCCTATTTTCAGCAGATGTTATATTTTGTAGTGCGAATCAACAGAGTTAACTTCAGCAGCGACGTTGCTGAGGTACTCACTGACTGTCTCGTTGCGTTTGATCATTCCTGGACATTCGGCGAGGATTGTCTCTTTGAACGAGGTCACCAGAGCGTTCACGCAACACTCCATCAGCTGTGAGGATACACAGAACATACAGACTGCCGTTAGGACGAGATATAAATTAACAGGCAGCACGTACATTTAACAAGACTCCCGAAATTCAGTTTAAACTGAAACCAACACAGGAAGTGACCCTAAAAGAAAGGCCAGATGAAGGAAAGCACACACGGGAGGGTTCAACACAACCAACGGATGACTGAGAGAAAGTTCAGTGACGAGCTGCTGACCTGAGGTTGTTTCCTCACGACTTCACAGGTGAAGTTGTTGTTACATCGTCTTGTTACAACTACTTGTTACTTTCACAGGTGAAGTCGTAGGTGTACAAGATATAACAAGTTATTTTTTCTTGCAGTCAGAAGTTTTGAGTTAAAGTAAGCATACGCAGGCTGCAAAACATATTTAGGAGCCCAAGCAGGCCCCATTTTTCCACAACAAAATATGTGACAAACAACAGAAGTTTGAAGCAAAGAGCCAGCATGGCAACCAAGATGGTGAAAGCAGGTGGAGCTGAGTCAGCACCAGCTGTGCTTTTTACTGCAGTCAGAATTAAACCTGAGGGGGTAAAGGGTCCATGGCAACCCTTTCTTCATGAAAGCACCTGTTCAACAAGCTTAAACATGAAGAAAAGCGTCTCCTTCTACCTTCAGGTGTGTCGACACAGCGACAGCACAACTCAATTAAAGTCAAATGAAAGCAGTTTGATTTCAGGTGAACTCCAGAAATAAAAAAGCCGTCTCCCTTTCTGGCAGCGATGCCTGCAGCATCCAGGCGGGTAGCAGAATAAACTTTAATTAGCTTATTCACTATGTTCATTTATTCATTATAACAGTGGCTCTCAAATTGGGGTGCCTGGACCCCAAGGGCTCCACGAGCCATATACTGGAAACATGTCGTGGCACATAAATACATGCGCATCACCCGGGCCTGAGCTAATTAGCCCAATGGACACATTTTTAAGTCCAAGCCAAACCAGCTAAAATTAGAAAGTATGACGACGGTTATGTTTGAGTTTGGCTTTATCGAGAATGACGATGGAAGACCAAAACGGGTTATGTGTCTTCGAGTGGTAGCAAATGAAGTCAGCCAAGCTAAAGCGTAACGAGTTTTATCAGCATGATTAAGGCAGCCCTTGGGAAACTTTTTACCCGCTGTAAGGAGGAGTCCCTGCCTCCCAAAAGTTTGAGAAGCTCTTAGTAGAAATAATTTTAGCCCAAAGTCATCTGGGATGAGCTCAAGCCCTCCCTCGACCGTGAACTGGATAAGCTGTTAGAAAAAATGGATGGCTGGATGGATCGATACCAATTATTGTGCAGATTTAGATCATAGAATCAAAAATATAAATCTGCTAAATTGTTGGTTATATACATCAAGAAATACATAAATTATGAAGGCAAAGAAATTAACATGAGCTTTCTCCACAGGCCAATAATCTTATCTGTCCTACCTCGGTGTCATGTGTAGAGCACAATCAGGCTCGGTTATGATGTTCTGCATCAGTACACCGAATATAACGTGAGCAGATGATGGGACAGTTTGGAAACACACGGTCAGGACAGTAAAAGAACTTCTGATCCTCTTAAAGACACTTACTGCTTGAACAGAGTTACATTCACGACGTGTTTCTAGATATCTAAGCGCTCTCTTCTCCTCCTCCCTCAGCTTCGCATCTGCCTGTAAGGAAACACACAGAAACACAGAAAATGAAGATTAGGTTCAAACAGCTAAAGCTTTCATTAATGCACAAAGCCAGGAGCACAACTTTATTCTACGCTCTGTCCTCAGAATGTTTTAAGGTGGACTTCCGTATTCATTAGTGGGATCATTTTATATGCATCGGTACTATTGTGCCGTACATATTTCATGTAGTTCTGGACACCGTTCTGCTGCAGGTAGGACGGCGCCTGAGTTCTGTAGAACCTCTCTGTAGAGTCCAGGTAGGCTTTCTCAAAGTTATCCCTGTAGATCTGCAGCTTGTCCTCCGGGTTAGAGCACAGGTTGACTGGTGGGAGAGAAGTAAGAAAGTGTTTATTTATATTTTTCAAGATTTTTTATAAACTATGATGACATTTTGGGGCTACTGAAGGCTGAATACAGTTTGTTTCCTCATAACTTGACATTTTCACTGTATATTTTTTACATTTTTTTCCTTTATCTTTCCTAAATTTATCACTTTGATTTCAAAAATATTGTTTTTGGCTTTTATTATCATTATTTTATCTTCTCTTCCGATGCAGATTTGAACATCCACCATTCATGGGTTTTACGAATTGGATAAGCAGTGATGGAGCACATGCCCCCCCCCGTCTTACCGTATGACTCTCGTACGCCTATCACGAGCTGAGAGTCAAAGGCCTCGCCCAGCCGCTCGGCGTGCACCAGCTTCATGGCGCTGTCCTGCAGGCGACTCTTAATGTTTGAAAAGATCGACTCGTTCCACGTGTCCAGCATCAGCTGTGAAAAATAAGGAGGGAGTTAAACAATAATACCATCAGTTTCCTGCAACCTGAGAATAGTGAAGCCGAATTTATTTATGAAGCGCTTCTAACAAAACCTCCTGCTTGCTGAGTCACACTCCCTCACCCACAGCATCCCCCTCACTTCCGAGACCTTCCTCACAGAGATCAAATAAATATCGTATGAGTCATGTTTTAAGCTGTTCACTGAGTCGAGATTTCGAGGCTAACTGACCCTTAGCTGCTCTCCACCGTCTACATATAACAGTTAAAATTCAATGTTTTCTTCTGCGTGAGCCTCTTCTTTCGCAGCCTTTCTGCCTTTTATTATTCTTCCACTTTGATATCTGCCCTCCCTACTAACCTTTTCCACTTATGACTTTATAAAGTTCATAAAAGGCTTTGTCTTCTTTCATCTAATGCCCTCCTGCTTCTTTAGCTTTTCTTCACAATCAGCCGTCCACACCAGCCACCGTGTTTCCCTTCTGCTTCCTTTAGTGCTTCTGGTTCCCCAGCTCATATGTTGACCTCTCACCTTGCGTACAATGCTGTCCTCCATGTTGGTTTTCTTGTTGCTGCCTTGTTTTCCCATCAGTGTGATCTCCAGCTGACAGAAGGGTTTGGGCAGGATGTCGCACTGGGTGAAGAACTTCCTCCACTCCACAATGTAGGCTTTGAGGAGAGCCGTGTCGTCCTGGTGGCTCAGCACTCGCTGCGAAGACGGAGGTGATATGGATCAACCAGAAAACAAACAAACACACTCATCATGTCTGTGTTTGTCCCTGTGTTTGTAAGCATGACAATTAAAGGTCACATCTGGTGGTTTTCATGCGTTTTATGGTCATGCTTGCTTCTAATAATTGATTAGTCTCTGATTTTGTACTAATTAGCAGATGTCTGTGTCTGTAGTTGTACAGTATATGGATGCAGCTTGCTAACCAAACCACCCAACTCTCAAAATGTATTTATATAGCACTAAATCACAACAACTGTCATCTTGAGGCATTTTATACAGTAAACAATGGACCTGGATGTGAGAGGCCAAATGTCTGATGAGGTCACATTGAAACAGGATTTAACGTTCCAGCTCCCCATCACCGATTTCATGACATGTTGTGGGGAATTCACAGTTAGCAAGTGAGTGTAAAGAGGCTCCTGGTCACTCTACTGAAGCAGGTCCCTTCTCTAAACCAATCACAGTACTCGTAGCTCTGAGAAGATGCCAGGAGCGAGTGTGCAACATGTGGAAAAGGGCAACTTTGGACAATGACTCCGCCTAATCCTCCTGACATGATCTGAGTTTATCTGCTTACAGCTTGTGCTTGTTTGATGAAGTCGAGGATGTCGTCTTTGAGGGCTTGGTGGATTTTGGCTGGTCCTTTGTCATCCCATAGACACACAGCGTGAACATCTCTGGAGGACAGAAAGAGCACATCTGTGAGGCTTTAGACCTGAAATTTTTTTATGTAAACTTAAATTTAGAGTAATCTAAGCTTCTTCATAAAGCTCCTTTCTAGGTCAGAGGTCATCAGCTGCCTGACAGTAAAAAGTGCAAAGACAAAGCAAATACAGGTGCTTAACACAAACACCGAACCCCCCAAGAGAGTCTAAAAACTTTAACCCAAAACACCCACAGGTCTTAATGACAGTGGAAAACCACCCTCGCAACCACATCTGTGTCCACATGTGTTTAGACACCTTTCTATTATAACTTTCTGTAATAACATCCAAGCTCCTCGTGTTGCAGCTCAGGGCTGTGAAATTACTCAAACTTAGTGCAACATTCACTCCCTGCAATGCTACTGCATTTGTATTCAGCTCAAATGATTATTTTCCAATTAAATCATAATTAAAATACAAAGACATTCACTTTAAAAATTATTTTTAAGTTCAATAAATCTGTTTACGTGCTTAATTGAGTTACATCTCAGTAAAACACTTCTGGCAGTTCCCTTATTTCCCACGAGGTCACCACAGCAGATGGATCTGCATATTTCATTTGGCACTGATTTTATACTGGATGCTGTTCCTGATGCAACCCTCCCATCAGTCCGAGCGTTGGACTGACAATAGGAGTACATTAGATTGCCCCGACAACCCCCCAAGGCTGGGCTTTAATCGTTACAATCACAACACTGATGATAATAACTGATTAGAAGAAGCCCCACCTCCACACCACAGGACCTGCTGTTCTGGAAATGTTCAGGCCGTTTTTTCGGCTTTCTCTTTTTTCGCACTTCCCAGTTTGCTGCACTGTGATAAACCTGAACCTGATCTGGATCCAGGATTTTTTTTTTGCTCTCTGTGTCACTAAGAAATGAGGTTAGATAAGAAAATCTGGAGGTTTGACATCATATCTTTACAAATACATACCACATTAAAATAAGAACAACTGTGAGATGTTTCCTTCATGTTCAAAAGAGAATAGTCCAAATAAGCCCAGATGCAGATATTATTCTGGATCCAGGAACTCCAGCGTGATGTGGAGAAAATGATGTTTGCTGGTGGATCAAACCAGCAAACAACATTTTGCTGGTTTGATCCACCAACAAATGGTGGGTTGAGCTGTTTTCTTGGATAACTGAGTTTGGGGACTTTCCCCTGCTCGCCACGTTTATTTAATCCTTCTCACCTATAACTAAGCACCTTACATGAACGCTCTGTGAGCTCCTGTCTCCACATGAAACGTTATAAACTTGCTAAAATTTCCATCAACTGTTGGACCACTCTCTCTTTAAACATCTTTGGATAAGATAAGAAGTCGCAGTAAAACTCTCCATGTTCCTGTTCTGCTATTTTCATCATATTTCTCAATACCAAATGACAAGTCACCAACTTCCTATTCACCTCTTTTGGCCTCCACACAGTTCAAGTTTAAATAGTGCAAAAATCACAAAAAAAGGCTTGCAGGGCTTTTAACCTATGAATCACACGATCTTCTGCAATCTTTGACAAGACTGAAGGCTAGATAAATGAAATTCTCCAACAAAGCCGTTACAAGTGCTTTACTAAATATGAATGTAATCCTCTATACAGCTCTTAATTCCTGAAATAGCACTTGCTACTTTCACGCCTTTTATGATTTAACACAAATTTTAAAGACAAAATCATCATATTTTCATGAGCAAACAGGTCAAAGCACCGGTGAAAAGATGCCTTGATGCCCTTGTGGGTTTTACTTGCAGCTGCTTGTTATTTTCTATTCTATGAAGCGGTTATGGAAACACAAACTCCACACTACTTTGAGGATTCCCACATCTTCTGCCTTTGTAAGACATGTTTAATGCTACTGTGCATTAAATTCAAGACCAGTTTTATAGTTACCAAAACAGAAAAACCAACAACAAGTCTCCAGATGTTCAGCTCTGTGAGCTGTTAGGTGTCCCTGTTATTACTAACAACAAACTGCTCTGAGATGTTTTGGGCTACATCAGCTGCAAACTTGCTGTCTCGTCAGAAATGTTCTGGACTAACAGACTTAGCAGAACAAAAAATAGGGTTAAGTATTTTATTGTCTCCCGTTGGGGGTAACACCAACATGACCACACATGCACACATGAAACAGGCACACATTAGTAAGTAAAGATCTCAATTAGCTGTTTAATTCACAAAAGGGAAAAGAAAAATCATATAATGCCCATGTTTACACAAAAGGAACTTGTACCTCCTTCAAGAAACCGACAGAGTTGGTGGGCCTGTCCACTCGTGCTTTATGGGAGGAAATATCAGAGTTACCTGTAACTAAACTACGAATAACAGTTTTCTCTGAGGTTTCCACAACACACTGGTTAGTCTGGAATCTAGCACAAGGATTTCTGTACAGAGATAACATAAAAGGTGAGCTAACGCATGTCAGAAAGGCTGAATTTAAAGGGACTGCTGGCATTTATACCACATTGATCTGGCCTTCTGATTACCACCCACTTTACGTCCCGAGGAGCAACTGTTCACTGAGCTACTTCTAATAAATGAATCTTAAAACACTGATATTAATACATTAGTTTTAGGTGAACAGAGGGTAACAACAGTGACGGCTCACTTTCTCAAGGGCTCTGTATGTAGAAGTGAATTTCCCCATTTACTTTCTCCACTGACCTTTTGGAAAATCCTAAATAGAAGATTTTTAAAGTTTGAACCAACCAATCTGCTCCGATTTGCATCATGAACATTAAAGATGTGATTTGGGAAAAAAAATTGTACAAAACCATGTGCATAATTACTTTTAACTGTGAAGGAACAACTCATTACATAAAGGACTACAAATCCCAGATTCCACAGAGAACGACTTCCAGCCTTCTTGAGTTTATTCCTTTTCATTATCGTGGTGTGTGCAGTAAAAATAGCCTCAGAAACCGCTCTTGCAGTTTCTGAAGTTTTGCGTTCACTAAGTGACCCGACGTGCACTGGTTTAAACATTTCCATGGTAACAGCAACCTGCACCAATCAGTCGTTATTTAAATTTAGAATTGTGGGTCAAACAGTTCTTCATGACATTGCAAATAAAATGTCTTTTTTTGGGTTAAAACAGCTGATATCGTATGGACGTGTGCTTTCTACAGGAGCGCCTAGCATCATTTCACAATATTTCAGTCCACTTCAGGTGGTTACAACATTATGGCTCATTATCAAAATTCCTGTGGAGGACGTGAACTGGATTTTTACTTCCAGAATCTCACTGTTGTGCTCTATAGATTCAGAAGCTTTAAGAGTTTTGAAAGATCTGCAGGACCTGTGAAAGCATTGCAGAACAATAACAACACCCGTTGAAGAACACCTGCATGAAAATGAACTAATAAAGCAGCTGCTTCCAGAAACGTCAGCAGCTGCTGTGTAACTAACGGACAAAGCAAAACAGCATCACTTACGAGAACAAGTCGAACCACTGTTGCTTGGTGACAGCTTCCTGTCTGAGCAGCTTGAGGACGATGGGCCGCATCAGATCCCACTTGTCCTCAAACTGCAGGGACCCCTTGTTCTGCAGGAGAGACATGGGATGGGTGGGAGTGGGAGGAAGAAGAAAAACAGCCATGAGAACAGAGGCGTGAAGACAGAAAGCAAGACTAGGCAGACGTACACAAATACAGACAAACGACCACAGGCCAGTCGCTGCAGTGACGTTTTTAATATTTTTACATAAGCAAGACTTTTAAACACTCGTGTGACACCTGTGGTAACATTTGCTGTTCAGCTGCACACATTTATATAAGATCTGGAAGAAGGAAAAGACGACTTTAGAGCAGAGGTTTTCAAACTTTTTCTGATAAAGTCACAGCAAAGTTCAAATCAGTGTTTGAACACACACCTGTATTTACATCTGTGCAAACTTAGAGACACTATAAGGAGTACTTATTGTATCAGAACAATATAGGCTTTAACCTTTATTTATTCAGGTGAGAGGGATTTAAAATGGCACAAAAACAACAGCCACACAGAACCACTGACTGCAACAGAAAGGTTCGGTTTCATTTCTTAATTTAAAGACTACCACAGCCACCAGTTCTTTCAGCTCTTTGTGTGGATTTCTAACAAACTGAAAAGCTTTGAGTCCCAACTCTGTCCTGACTTTGGGGACAAATATGTGTTAAATATCACGAAAACAAAGGCTTCACTGATTACGGTTTTTACACGTACACAGATAAGAGGAAACCAACCCAAGTGAGTGAGAAAAAAACAACCACTTAGCTGTACTTGCATTTTGTCTTTTCTTTTAAAGAGCTATGCACCATTCCATTTATTTGAGCAGAATAAATAATTATAACGATCAATAAATTTCATCATCTTATTCTTTAGGAGCAGATGATCCACTCTAATCTAATAACATTAAAAAAAAAAAGCTTCTTTTTCAAAAGTAGTAATTATTTGTTAAAAAACCCCAAAAACTTAACATTCATTTTGGACACAAACCTTCAATGTGTGTTTTAAAGACAAATTCTGATCTATAATTATGTCTTAATGCATGTATGTTGTGATCAATTTAATTGAATTCCCTTCAGCAGTTTGATCTTAGTAAGATTAGGTAACATTTAGCCATTTGAAAACAGCATGAACCTGGGTTTGTCGGCATGAACCTCCACTAGCATGCAGGCTGTTGTCATCACCTAATTTATTTCATTTTGCTCAGTTTCAAACCATCCACCAAATGGTTTTCCAGCCCTCTGTGAACATTTTTTTTTTCTTTCTTTAGCTGACGGGTGATCGGTGCTGGTAGTTAGCTGTGGTTTGAGCCACACGCAAAACAAACCCCAAAACAAAATGATCCTGTTACACCCACTTTGACTTCCTGGTTTGTCTCTCACTCTCATAATCCCCATCATCCAGTAACTATGCAAACAGACCGAGCTACCTATGACAAAGGTTTTCTCTTTTTTCTCCCCCTGTGTACTGTTACATTACTTTATATGCCATCTTACACAGTAATAATAAAATATTGGTTGTTTTACATCATTTGGGAACCACAGATTTAGAGTACTGGAGCACTTCTCATACTCTTTCTTCATATCTGCCCATCTAACACTTCATTTAAGCAATCAAAGCAAGGTTTTTGGAACAATGACTCTATTTTAAGCACTCTGCAATGTTTAAGGACATTCATGGACTTTGATACATTTCAGCACTTTGTCACATTTCTGTTCAAATGTGCAGGGCTATGCTCGCTGTATTTAAGCCAGGCTGTTTTAGAAAGAGGGAAAAGCTCCCGACCTCAAGATTTTTCCTCTTGGCCTTTTCAACAACCTCTGGACCGTAAAATCAGAGAATTGTGGTGCAGAGAGAATGCTGCTCATCCTCTGGAGCTCATAATCTGACACAGACCTGACCAATTTACGCTCCTACCCCCACCTAAAGCCATGAGCTCTGGGTAGTGACAAAAGAATGAGATTGTGGATACAAACGCCGGAAATGAGCTTCCCCTGAAGAGTGTATGACCTCAGCCTTATGGACAGGGATAAGGTGAGGGGCTCTGTGATTTAGGAGGCACTCAAAGCAGAGCTCCTGCTCCTTCACACTGGGACACACTGGAGAGATCAAGTCTGCTTGAAAAACAGCACGTGTGTTTGCTCATCAAGTCTCCCAACTAGGGATGGGTACCGGTGTCCGGTGCCATGATGGCACCGGTTCTGACATAAACCGTAGTAACCAGACCGAAAAGCAGCGCACATTTCGGTGCTTTATTTCGGTGCTTTTTTTCCCTGAGCTGTGATACACTTTAGATTCTAGCCAATCATTTTACGTTTCCGAGGATAGTAGGCGGGGCCAGGTACGTACGTTCAGTTAGAGCAGAGCTACAGATTAAAAGTGTCCAAGGCCAAGCGTCAAAAGTCTGGCTGTACTTCATAGCAAAATATGCAAACTCAGCAGCAACAAGTGCTTTAAGCTGATACTGTGATACTGTCAAAGGAGGTAACACCTCAAATCCGATGAAACACCTGGCGACGCATAGCGTTTTTTTTAAAAGCCCAGAAATGCGCTGTATTTGATAGCTTGCTGCGAGACCTCACACCGAGCACATCTACTGCGGGTGGGTTGCCTGTTATGCAACATCCCCCAAAAACACGAAGAGGAGAGTCCTGGCCCCTAGCCCTGCCAGTGTAGCAGAAATGATGACGGATGATGGTGGCAGCAGCAGCCGTTCTTCTCTGCGTGAGTAGCTAATTTACGTTGAGTAGGCTAACCACGTTATTACATTAATGCATGTAAGGTGAACTAGCAAACATCATCATAGCTACATGCGGCCCTCTTCTTGGATGGCAGATACTCCCTTCACCCTGGCCAAAAAGGCTAAAATGACCAAAGAAAAAGTGGAAAACAGTTAAACATGAGAGGTTTAGGACAAAGTTTGTGTTTTTTCCATTGTTTAAGCGCTGCTTCCAGCCAAGAGTGATACCATATATGCCCCATAGCTGCAGAAAAGGCTAACATTGTTATATTTTTACAAAAAACAGCTGAACATGAGAGGTTTTTGGACCAATTTTGTGTTCTCCATTCTTTAAGCACCGGTTTGAGCACCGGCACTGTTTCAAAAGTACCGATTTGGCACCGGTATCGGATAAAACATAAACGATACCCATCCCTACTCCCAACAGTGTGACAGCAGTTAGGGTCAAGGGTCAGATGGGAGGGGAGCCGCCTGTCGATAATTATGTTCAGCACAGACCTGACCGCCTCTGTCATAGGTAGCCCGGTGTGTTATTAACGTTTGCTGCTGGAAGACATTATGTTTAATGGAGGCTTTTGTAGATTTAGCAGGTTTCGGTTGCAGAGGGAGGGTGTCGGTTTACCGGCTGTTAGATCGCTAAAACCAATTAAGAATAAAGACCTGGCCAAAAGAAACGTATTTACGGTTGAGCTGCGGGGTTGACGCGATGTCCTGTCGGTTGATTGTCTCCCCGAACCGTGTTTCCCTGGCTTCAAGCTGGCTCCGGCTGTCGGTTCGTCGCCGCCGGCTTGAGGTGACCGGCTAACGGCTACGGTTTGGCTCGAGTTAAGAACCGCAGGAGACGGGCTCGGTTCTGCTTCTGCTCTGCTGGAGCCATACACGAATACCGGGGAAAACGGACTCCGATATTAACACCGGACAGACGACAGCGGTGACAACTGTGACTTCAGGCGCACCTATTTGTACATTTAATCCGTTTATTTAAAAATTAGCGCGCTTTTATGCAAAACACGGCACCGACAGCACATATCTCCGTTAGAGGCGTGAACACACACTGAAACGGAGAGACTGAATGTGCGCACAAGCATAGGAAATGCGATATATTCGAGAGCTTCTTACCTTTAACAAATTAGACGTCGCCATGTTTCTTCAACTTATCACCTCGCAGAATCTCGCGAGACTCCTGCTGGAGCCGGCTCAGCATTAGGTAATGTCAGCCCGCACAAAAGGAGCGTTTTTACTGTGAAATCTTCCCAGAAACCTTATTTCACACACACACGAAAGGGCGGAGGGCTTGTTCTCGTGGATCACGTGTCACAATTAGTCCTAACAAGTGCAACAATAAAATTGTGTAATAACATGGACTTATAACAACAACAACAACAACAACACTAATAATAATGTTGACTCATCTCTTTTGTGGTTGCTGTATAACTTTTTGGAAAGACTTTGAAAAGGATTAGGATTATTATTTTAGGGTGACATTGTATTAATAACCTTTTATTGAAATAGTTTAGAGGTGGTAAATATTTATATGCTATACTGTCTTATGCTGAATATTGGAGAATGCTTTTTATATCTCATTTTAAATCTTGTTCCAAACTGACATTGAGTTTTATTCTTAATCTGAAATTTAATTGTTATGTATTGTTTATATGATGGTATGTTGTACATGTGTTGTATGATATAGTTTCTTTTTTTATTTGCTGTTATTTGGGATGGTGGGGATGAATGTTCACTCACAAATAGTCTTTCAGCCCTGTTGAGATTCTTTTGCTTTTCCTGCAGCTGACGGGTGGAGAGGTTTAAAGTAAATATTATTTATTGCAGTGATTTCTGTATCTGAACAAAGAACCAATTTCTAGTGCTTTACTGGATGATCTGGATTCATATGCAAACCATTTTTTTTACTATGAGATCAGCTTTCATTACAAACATTCACATGCTCACAGTTTTCAATCATTTTTGTGTAAAAAGGGAGTTCTGGCATCACATTTACAACAGATCTTTATGCCACACTTGGCCGGTTTAGCAGGGATGTGTTGCTGAAACTGCACCTGCCCTTGAAAGCTACCAACTGTTCATCCACACAGAAATCTGTTCAATGGAGAGAGTATTTGGGTAAAAAGGCTACAGACTATCCAAATATCCCTGAAGGCTTGTTTTGCCATGGGCTATCTGCCTGTTCTGGATTGCAGGTGTTAAACCTGCACATGCACTTCCGGATATCTCTGTCAAATTTTACAAATAAAATAATCATGTTATGTTCCCAAACCTTATTTGACTGAAAAGTGCCCCAAGACTTTTAACCATAGAGGTTAAGATGTCCTGGTTTATATATATATTTTTAAATGTGTTTAATAATTTCAGTTTTATACGTTTTTAAAATTCTATCTTAATATTAAAAGCAGTAAATCACAATTGTCTAAAGTGGGGAAATATTAACTTACGGTAGATTTAAGTAACAATCTATGTCATGATTAAACTATATTCTTCACCATGGACATTTGCATACAAAAAACAAGGATAAAGGACTTTTTCATCTCATCAGTGGTGAAAAGAATCCCAGTGATGACTTTAAAAATATATATCCTTCATCATCGGTTCTTATCTTTTAGTCTTTGGCGCACACACACAAACAGATAAGTGAAGTAGTAATCTTTGCCCTCTGAGGCTGTTAATCATTCAGCTCTGATACCGTGAAGGTGGAGGAGCTAAAAGCTTAAAGAGAGGACTCACTCCTCCATCACTGGTGAGACGACACGGTTGCTAAACGGTCCGAGGATTCGTCCAGGAACGCCAGCGAAATGAACGAAAGGAGCAGAATCCTGCTGTGGATCCGAGAATTCAACCCCAAACAGGTTTTCACCTGGTGAGTGAACAGAGGAGGTGAGAGGGGGAGATCAGCGGTTCAGTTACTTGTGTTTTATTTAGACTTTCAAGTGAATCAAAAGTTGGGTTTTTTTAAATGAAAAAGCTGCTGAATGGCACGGAGGCCGAGTAAACATTTTTCTAGCAGTTTTTTGAGGGGCCATTTAAGATCATATTATCTAGAAACTAAGTCCTTCAGGTGTGCAGCTCGGTTTACATAGACTGATGGATGCTTGTAGTCCCTAAACATATGCAGATCTCACAGCTTCTGATATTTTATTTACAGCGTCTCACATATAAATTTCACATGAAATTAATTAAAACATTCCAAATCAGGTGAATGTTTTCACAGATATCGCTGCAGTCAAGCTTTGAACAGACAACTTTATGATTTGCCTTCATGTAGGAGACATTTGTAAATATTAGCTGTGAACAACAGCCTCACCGAAGGGCCAATGCTTGAACAATTTTCAAAAGGGCAAAATAAACCAAAGTCCAACATTTTTTTCAAACTAAATGCAAATGACAGATTGAGGCTGAAAGAAAAAGAAGTTATTCTTTAGCTCGACTTCATTAGTTATGCACAAGCAGTTTTCAAACCATTGTCTGTGGTTGGGCCACTGCTGTGTACAGCCAGGTCACTGTTGTAAGCCCGTACCCCTCTGCAGGGGGCATAAACCTAAATGCTGAACCTAAATGACAAGTCTTAACTCAACATTTTAAAAACAAACAAACATTTTAAGATCCTGCAGCATTCAGTACAGCAGATTATTTTTTAAATAACATTTCTAAACTTATTTAGTCTTTTACTGTGCGTGTATGTGCCATGTCAGAGCTAACCCAAACCCTAATGTGGCATGGATGGTCTGCAGCAGGAAAACTTAAGAGAGCAGCCATTTTCAATTTATTTATTGATTTTAATTTGTGTTTTTGCTAAAGTTGTGTTTCATTTGCCTCCATATTTGTGGACCTGTGACACCACGGTTGCAGTGGGCTGCAGGCTGGATAATGAAGACTTTTCTAAAAATGTTTTTCGCAGCATTTATGAATATTTAAATATCATCTATTTTAAACTTTATTTCCAGTGTTTCAGCACACATCTTTACATTTCTACTGTTTTATTTTAAAGAGTCATAGGTTAAATTGTTGACTACAACTAATTTTTTTTGTACTTACATTTTTTTGTCAAATACATTTTTAACATCAAATTATAAAACATAAAAAAAACTTGCCTTTAAAGGAATAACGTGGCAGTTTACAACAGGAGATATGATTGATACCAAACTCTTATGTGGAACATAAAGTGAGTTGTGTTAGTTATACTGGGAAAACTCCATGTAGAAACATCATCAACCAAACACCTTGTGTAAAGCAAGCTTTGCTCACAAACTCTTTAGAAAAGTGAAAAACACTTTGTATATACATGTTGAACAGCATCATCTGCCAGGCAGGGAGGAGGTTTCTCTTAAATCTGCTTACAGTGACTTCAAAAAGCAAAGCTGCCTGTTGTGCCTGTTGTTAAAGATCCGCCGCTCATCTCTCTCTCAGGCAGCTGGCCAAGACGTTGGCTATGGGTCAGGGGCTGGCGGGCCTCATCTGTGGCACAGCTATCACCTCCCAGTTCCTGGCCTCAAACTTTCACGTGAACACGCCCATGCTGCAGAGTTTCCTGAACTACCTCCTGCTGACTGTCACCTACACCACCATGCTGCTCTGCAGAACAGGTGACACCCGTGCTGAACACCTGAGATTAATGCTGAAATTTATGACATGCATAGCAACACTTCATGGCAGTAAAATGAAATCTTTATATGCCATATTACACATAAATACACAGAACACTTGATCAGTCTTTACTGGGATATTCAGAGGCAGGTTTTTCCAAACTGGGTGTTGTATTGTGATTAACAGAATGTGTAAAGTAATTGTGATGATAGAAATATTGTTTTGTGTTGCCCTTTGCAAACGGACTAGAAAAGTAAAGCGAGGTGGTTCTCTGACTAAAAATCTAAAATTTTCTTTGTAAATTCGTTGATTTGTTCTTCTAAGTTTAGGACTGTCCTTTTCAGAAATTTGTGAGATTTTGTCTTGGATTTTTTTTGTAAATATGCAAATATATTTTGCTTTGCAGTGAGGCAGAGTGTCCTCAGGCTTGTTGCAGAAACAAACACATCAGTACTGAAGTTCAGGGGTGCTCCCCTTTAAAATGCAGGGGATGGCAATTTTTTACAGATTTTGAAGAGACGATGGTGGAAGTACTTGCTGCTCGGGCTGGTGGACGTGGAAGCAAACTACACTGTGGTTAAAGCGTACCAATACACCACCATCACCAGCATACAGGTGAGTAGACTTTCAAAATTTATTTCAGTGTGTTATGAAAGTGCCAAGATTACTAAGGGTGCAACCACTCCTTCAGTACATAATATGCTCAATTTTATCAATCGATCACTATCAATCTTTCCTAAAATGGAAACACATGTCAGTAAATTGTAACTCAAAAGTCACAGCTGGATCAGAAGCGTTTTGGATGTTCCACATGGTAAATAATAAAAATCAAATAATTCCATCAATTTGCTCCAAAAGGCACCACAAAAACTAGAAGTGTGGGGTTTGATCCAAAGAATCGATCGTATCAATACCAGCTGGCATTGGTGTTCAGTTCACTTCAGTATGTAGCCCACTAAACTGTGTTAAATTAATGAGTTGTCTTGAGGTTGAAACTGAAAGGTGTTTTGTCATTTTAACTAATTATTATGTAAAAGAAAAAATCAGAGTGAATTAGTGGTCATTAAAATTAGCTCAAAACAAATTAATTGATCCATCGCATACGTTATTGCACAACTATCATTTCTGCCTCCAGCTGCTGGACTGCTTCGTGATCCCGGTCCTGATGGGTCTGAGCTGGTGGATTCTGAAGGCTCGCTACAGGCTGATCCACTCTGTCGCCGTCTGCATCTGTCTGCTCGGAGTGGGGGCCATGGTGGGAGCCGACCTGCTGGCTGGACGAGACCAGGGCTCCAGTAAGGAATTCTCCAAAGAGTTTACTCACTAATCAAATCCCTGATGGAAGACTATAAATTGTTTAATAAATCAAGTCCATGCAGGACACCAGTGAAAAAAAACCTTAACTTAGAGAATAGAGACAAAGTATGAACCCTAACACGTGAGTATTGATCTGATATCACTGTCAGTGTTGGTATCTATCATTAGTTGGATCAATCCACCCACCTCTACAGGACACAGAACAACACCAAGATGGTTACACTGAAAACACTCGAGACTTCATCATAAGCTTTTATTCTGTTTAAGGAAAAATACAAGGAACACTTGGAAAGCTGGAAAACTGACTATGATGAGTTCAAAGACAATCTGGAAAATAGAAAGAGCTACACAGGTCATCGGTGGCTAATTGGAAACAGGTGATAATTACAAAAGAAGTAAAACTGAAAACATGGTAAAGAGGCCAGGAAGTGCAAAATAAAACAGGAAGTGACCTTAACCTTTATATGAATCCTAAATTATGACACATGTGATGTTTTGGATTTAAGTGAACGACTAAAGAAAAAATCCTTCACATATCAGGTAATTTTTAGATATAAAGACCTGTGTCAGTTTTATATTTTCAACTCTTGAGACCTACTATTACAGAAAAAAGTTTAGATACTGTCGTGAAGGTGCGTTTTTCATCCAAACCACAGTGTTTTCCAACATGTAACACAAACCAAGTAGTGTAAGTGCCTAAACCTAACCAGGTAATAGACAAAAAAGTATAAACCAAATACATGTTTTACACTTAGCGATGGAAAAAATCAATGCAAAACATATAAGAAATAAAAAAAACTTTCTCTATGGTTATAAAACCAACAATACATCCCATTGCTACCACTTTTCCAACCTTTTGCTGACTTTTTGGTCTCTAATCTGGGATAAAAGCGTTTTCCAGCCTGTGCATGACATACAGGGAAACCAACACTGTGGCAACATTAGCGTTCGTCTGATGATGTTGAACCTTAGCGATGATCTTGTTGTTCTCTCCTCAGCCTCAAACATCTTCTTGGGTGATGGTCTGGTGCTCCTCAGTGCCTCGCTGTATGCGGTGTCTAACGTGTGTCAGGAGTACACCGTGAAGAACCTGAGCAGGGTGGAGTTCCTGGGCATGGTCGGCCTTTTTGGCACAATCATCAGCACCATACAGATGTAAGTGTGTGCGACTGGCATCAGTTTTAGGATTCAGTGGACTTTGTGGTTTATCTGATGTTTCTGTTTTGTTTTTTTTCTCAGGGTGATCCTGGAGCGTAATGAAATTCCTGCCATCCAGTGGAGCTGGGAAGTTGGTGAGTACTGATCTGACTCAGGAACATTTTGAAGACAAAACAGGACTGCCGAAGCCTCCAGATGGTTACGCATGTTAACACATTCATCCATCCATCCATCCATTCGCTTCCGCTTATCCTTTTCAGGGTCGCGGGGGGCGCTGGAGCCTATTCCAGCTGTCATAGGGCGAGAGGCAGGGTACACCCTGGACAGGTCGCCAGTCTGTC
>NW_024582514.1:1447713-1483998 GCF_018398535.1 Haplochromis burtoni
CAATTAACCTATCCCCACAAGTTGCATGTCTTTGGACGGTGGGAGGAAGCCGGAGTACCCGGAGGGAACCCACGCGAACACGGGGAGAACATGCAAACTCCACACTGTTAACACATTATGAAACTATAAATATTTAAAGGCGCTATGGTACAGTCAACACAAATACTCCTAAGTGTATACTCTTTGGGACCTGAATAAACACAATATGTGTCAGAATAACTAATGCTTTAAACTACGAGAACATAAGGTTATGCACACTGAGATTTTCACAGTGAAAAAAATAACAAACTTTATTAATAAAAGCCAGAAGAAAAGAACAAAGCTGGTAGGAAAACCAATGTGTCACAACCAACTAATGCGACAAAACTAACTTAAAAAAATAATTCAAAACATAAAAGCACAAGAAAGGAGACACAAGGTCAATAATTCTTCAAGGAGGGCAAAAAGTAACAAAAAAAGAGAAGAAATGAGAAGAAAATGAAATTACAGGCAACTAAAATCTGATGTTTACAGCAGGGACCATGACAAAGGGGCAGAAATAATCTAACCCAAATTCACAGAAACACAGTTCTCGTCTCGTTTGTCACATTTTCTCAGTGAAAGTTTGAAAAAACATTTTCTAAAAATCACAAAGCCACAGCATCACCCCTCATATTCCTTATTTCAGTAACTTATCTTTGAGTGTATAAAGATGACTAATTTAGAGGTTTTATTAGACACTTTTGATCACCATGTTGGAGAAGTCGACCTGAGAAATAAAGAGATTTTTTCTTTCATGTTTGCGTTTTCTTTAATACTTAAATGAACTAACAGTGGTCATGTCTCTTCTCAGGACTGCTGTTCGCTGCCTATGCACTGTGTATGTATGCTCTGTACAGCTTCATGCCTATAGTGATAAAGCTAAGCAGCGCCACCTCCGTCAACCTCTCCCTGCTCACCGCTGACCTCTTCGGCCTCTTCTGTGGGATCTTCCTCTTCCACTACAACGTGAGTGCAGACTCGGTTATTCTTACTTTATATATCTGACAGTCCTTTCCTTCAAACCGCCTCAAGAGGAAACTTGACCTGCACTTTAACACCCTCCCCACTGTTGGACTGTAAAAAACAATTTTAATCTTAGTAAAAAGCATCACATCGTCTGTCAATGTGTTGATCCTACAAGGTCATGACTACAGGATCTATCCAGTGTATTCCAGTATGTGATTCCTTCTCATTAGAGGGAACAATTTCACAATTTATGTTATTGGAAAAAGCCCACCATCAGCAGGAGCTGAAGTTTTATCAGTTTAATCAGTCTTCAAGTCTTCCCTCTGAACATCCAGCACCAGCATCATGCAACAGGAGGACTGATTATGATCTTTACCTTTACCCTAAGTTATGCATTTTTCCTACCATGGAAGACAGGCTCTGACAAGACTTAACTGCACATGACGTGGATACTTTCTTTGTCAGCAGCACAGACACTGAGAAAACACAATGAACGGTAATCAGTCAACTCTGGGTAAGGTATGTAGGTGTATGAACAGAGGCTTAGAACATTCAAATGAGAAAACACAGCATTTTCTGTAGTTTCTGGATTGAACAACATGTTTCACTGAAATGGTTAAAAAATAAAGCCAAAACAAAGTGAAACGACTGTAGTTCCTCTCACAGCCATTTAAGGCTCACTGAAACATCAAGTTGTTACTTTGTTGCTAGTTTGCCACGTTCTCTTTTGAGATGATGCTTGAATTGTGCTTCTGCAGTGAATCCAATTAGGAGTCTAGAGCACTGTACACGCAAGTGGTCAGTGCCATTTCCAGCATTCATACCTGTGCAGGCTGCATTGACAGTGATGTGAAGTTACACACCTGGGGATGTGCACGTCCTCAAAATTGCTACTAACACACAGACAATAGGAATACTGAACACACATTAGATTTTTAATCTTTAGAGTGTGAAACTTTGAATAGATACAAAAATGATTTATTTGTCTTTCAACAGAGCTTTAATGTGTTTTCTAGTCAGGGTCAGATGAGAATCTTTAATGTCAGTTAATGACAGGACTTATTTCCAGCACACACACATATAAACACTGATAGTGTCTCTTCCCACCCCGTCTTTGGGTCATAATGACCTGCTGAGTGTTATGCACGCTCAGAAGTGTTAATGAATAATAATGATAAAAGTTAAAATGTAACTCTGTGCTGTGTGTTCTCATGCAGAGCTCCATGCATGTATGCAGTTTGTGCATGTGTTGAATATGAATCTGTCTCTTTTGACCTGCCAGTGAATTTAAATGAGTCAGTTCCAGATGAGAGGTGGCACAGTATTCTCCTAATAAAACACTCACATTTTCTCATTAATAAGCATAATTACATTCTTTGTGTCAACATCTAAACTCCCATATTGTTTTTTCTTTAATTTAACCTTTATTTATACAGGTGAGACTTAAAGTCTCATTTACCAAAAAGACCTGTTCTTATTATTTACCATGAAGTTAAATCCTGCAATTAAACGTTAAACAGAGAAACTCATAAATGTGAACACAGATGTCAGACTTTACACGGACATCATATTGCACATTCAGGATCAGAAATCCAAGTCAAATAAAAAGTTGTTTCGGATCCAGACTCGCCCCCTGCTGGTCATTGGAAAGAATACTGTGTGCAGTTGGGCCTAACCCCAGCTCAGGTAAAATGTCATTCATAACTTGAACCCAATGAACTGGCTTTCCTTCTGCACTCTTTTTTTTAATGCAATTTGAACATTCACTTTCTGCTCCTGCTCAGTTCTCCGGCCTCTACATTGTTTCGCTGGTGGTCATCCTCATTGGCTTTGTCGCCTTCAACGCTGTTCCGACTCCCACCGCTGCCACAGACTCCAGCCCCTCGTCTTCACCTGCTGCTACCTGCGAGGAAGGCTGCTCTGAAAACCCTGTGGATGCTCAAGAGCTGCAGCCGACTGAAGACAGGAGGAAGAGGAGCACTTCAGGGCCAGAGCAGAGCTACAGCAGCACAGAGCTCGGCACTAGAATGTGATCAGCTGGTTTACAGTCTCCAAACATGTCGTATATGTATTTTTAACCAGTTATTTATTGAGTTTTGCTTCTTATATAACACATATGGTACATGTACAAACGCACAATACAGAAGTTCATGTAAAAAAAGATAAATAAAAGTGCAAATGCAAAAGAAAAGAGTGATTTAAATTTCAGCATTTACCTCTTTAAACACATTGTGTTTCACTGAGCCATACTGAAGGCTGTCTCAAATCCTAACATGTATCGTGAAGCTGCAGGAGGAGTGATAATCAGAGGTGCACAGGTGAGTCTTTCCTGATAATGTCTTCTTCTTTTTTTTTATAAAAGAGGCCCTGCACACAGGGAGTGCTTTTTATCTGTTATGATGATGTTTCAGTTAAGATTATTACATTTTCTACCCTCCACAATTTCTGTGTGTGTAATTCAAGAAAATGTGTGATATCCTTAAATTAAAAGGGTTCCTAAATATGACACATTGCAGTGTCACACCTGAGATCGTAAAACCGTTAACAAAACTATGATGCAGTGTATCAAATGTCAAATTTTACTGACATCGGTTTAAGAAAGGACACCTTTGGATGGATGTTTCCCCTCGCCTCCTCCTCCTCATCTCTGGTGTGAGGGACTAATAGAAAATCAGAGGAGGCAAGGAGAGGAGTCAAGGATTCAAGGGGATGAGCTTGATGCTGTAAATTGGTATAAATATGCTGTGCTCACTTTGGACCCGACTTTAACATCTAAACATGATTCTAAAAAGTTATCCGGCTTGTAAAATTTAACCTTCAGAGTTTCAAGCAAATCAGACTGTTCCAGACCATCAATGCAGAGAGGATGTGTCTACAGTTCAAGACTTTTATCATATACTGAGTATTGTTTCACTATGTGGTTATAAATAGTTGAAATTACAAAAACGTAAACTTTTTGAAAAAACTCATCGCTATTTTATCCCTGAAAAATTCTGGAAAAACATGTTTCTGAGTTTTCATAATTTAAAAAAATAAGTATGCCTGTTTTATTTATAAGGATCTACATAGACTAGCTCCACATCCTTTAAAGGAATTTATTAATCAAAAGTCAGATTGTGAAGTTGCACAAGGGCCACCGCTAGAGGGGAGTGTGGGGCAGTCTGTAGGTGCACAACATTTAGTCAATACAGGAGCTAAATGTTGGAATGGCTTACCGAAGGCAACAAAGGAGCGTTCCACATACACAGAATTTGAGGCACGTATTAAAGTGATGGTGAACCAGGTCTGTGCTCACTGGGTTCAGATGTGCAGGTCTACATGAATGACGCTGAGTAGCCTAAACATGGTGGAGAGGACCCAGGTCTAAGCTGCAGCAGCTGGCAGAGTAATGAAAAACCACCAATGGCAAAACCCACAGTGAAATTCAAAAAGGGAAAAGCCAGTGGCACACAAGGAGCAAAAACACTAAATATACACAGAAGAGACTGAATAACGAGACACAAGTGGAAACAATTAACCACAGATAAAACCGATATGCTGGCAGAAAACCAGACAGCAGGAAAATAAAGACAGGAAGTAAAAGCAAAGGTGACATGCAATAGAAAACAAAGTCACCAAGTAATACAAGAAGTCCAAACTAGGAGGGAGTCTTTGTTCGAAGACCGCTGCAGGCCGCACCTTCATGAGACATCAGACTGGATTCAATCCTCTTATGTGACCCGCAGCAACAAGGGAGAGTGATGGGAGGCATCTTCCCAGTTAAACCAGTGAAAATGAGAAAAAAACAAAAATGGAAAATAAAAATCCTTCATTACAATCTTCTTCTCTGGTTGGTAACTTCCTGCTCAAACCTCCTCAGCCGCCTCCTCCTGAGATCCTCAGAGTCTCCTGGGTGATGTTCAGTTTCTCTTCGCCTGGTTTGTTCTGAAAAATTAAGTTGTGGCTAAATGTTTAATTTTTAAATATAATTTGGCTCAAATGTATCTAATTTATTTGATAAAATTAAGTATTAATTTCAGCAGTGAAAGCAAACTGTCACTTCTGCCTCTTGCCTCGATGTTTCAGACTGTTTCTGATGGCCAGCTCTATCTGCTCCTCCTCCGTCAGTCCTGAGATGTAGCTCTCAGAATAATCAGACGTGTGATCCTCCGCAGGTCGAGGCTCTTCAAAGTATTCTCGTCTGGTCCCGCTGTAGCCTGCAGGCACACATGTGCACTACAAGATTAAAGTTTCTAACTTGAGTTTAATTTTTAAATCTTGCAACGTTGGGTAAAAATGAAAAGGTTACAACACAGAAAGTTAATAAAAATAAAAGTACTGAGTGTCTATAAACTCTATCCACTCAAATCATCTCAAACTGGTCTCCTGAACATAACTGCGAGTTTTACTCGAATGGCCTCCACAGTCACCAGATCTACAACATGAGAGTCACATCACTGATGTTTATGTGGCCTTAATTCTTCAGACTGCTGTGAAGGCAAAAAGGGTCCAAGACTGCAAGGTGCACATTCACTAATCTTAGGTTTGGCAGCGTTTTTAGGTAGATAAAGGCGAATGGCTTGATCAAGAATTGAGCTGCGGTTTGGGGAAGGCCTTCATGGGCACATGCGGTGGCTCCAGGGCCCGGCAGATCCTTGTGTACTAATGAGAAGTGAAGAAGTGAAAGAACTGAAAAAGGGGGAGGTTGGGTATGAAAACAAGAACGAACAGCTTGTCATATATAGGTAAGACCTGGAAGGGGCGTGTTTGGAGGCATGGTCCCACTCCTGAAATTCAGATAATTTATCTCCAATAATAAAATGTTGAAGATAAATTGAGGCAACCTCATCATGGATCCTAAAGTGGTTCGTCTTTCAGAAAGTGGGCACCCAGGTTTTAAAAGCTGTACCAGAAAACTGAACAAACAGTCTTTCTCACTGGATTATTGCATATTCCATAAAACAGTGGATCCTTTATGTTTTCTATAACATTGCTGTTGTACCTGAAAAGCTGTAGTATGAACGCTGGCGTGAAGTAACTCCATCTGAAGATATCATATCTGATTGGAGAGAGAGAAAAGAGCATTTTCAGGTTCATATATAAGTATTAAAGATTTCTTTCACACAGGCTCACACAGTTAACAAATACAACATGCTGTAACTGCTAATGTGATGTTTGCTGATCATGACTGTGTAAAAAACACAATTTTATCATTTTTGTTTTATTTGTTTGCAGAATGAAGAATTCATTCGCTACACAAACTGAGAAAGCAGCATTCAGACCTGCACATGCCTCCATGATGGTCTTCAGTGGACCCACAGTGTAGAGCAGACCCACCAGGACACCTGCCAGGTGGGCAACCAGAGAGGTCCTGAAAGAGAGCAGCAGGGAAAAAGACCACGATGATAAAATATCTGCTCAGTTTTAGATAAAAAAAGATGCTGCCTTCAAATCTACGCTTCAAAATCGATTTTGTTTTCTCAGTGATCATCTTGGACTGGAGCAGTCTCTCACCCAGGAGCGATTAGATAGATGAGCACCAGCTCCACCCAGCTAGCAAAGTGATTGGACACCCGAATATTCATAACGTACGTCACACCACTGGGGTTGAAGTGGTTACTGACGATCTTCAGAGCAAACAAGACCCCTGCAAACAGATGTGGTTGTAAAATTAAGGAAGGAAAATGTTATAAATATCTCGTTATGATTAGTTGATTAATCATTTAGGTGAAAAATATATATTTAGTCCAAGAATGAAAATAATTCAGTTTCTCTGAGAGGAAGAAAAACAGCAAATCTTCTCATTTTAAAAGATGAAAGTTTCACCTTCTGGCAACGTATTATAGTTATTATGTTTAAATTAGTGTATTTAGCTTAATATAGACTATTTTTTACTTACTTATTTTATATATTTGTTTGATTTTATAACTTGGATTTATTGTGGCTGCAGGATTTTAAACATTCAACTTCAAAATATTAATGGTGTTAATTAAGTAATTAATTAAGGTGTCGTCTACATATCTGTACCAGTGGCTGGGTACTCTTCCTTTGAAAGAGCCAAGAGCCTTCCTTTCCACTTCCTCCATGTAAAGGTTGGCTACAATAGGTGACACGGGGGAGCCCATGGCACAGCCATGTTTTTGTCTGTTGAAGCCTTCGTTGTATTTGAAGTATGTTGTAGTAAGGCAGAGGTCTAACAGACTATGATGACCTGGATGACTGAGAACCTTCACAGACATGTTTAGTTCTGGTTCTTTACGTCTTGATGCATTCTCAATCATCCAGGAAAGAAAATCTCTAAAAGTTGATTGTGTTCATCTGGACGTAGTGTTTTGTGGGAGAAACATTTCGTCATTCATCCAGGTGACTTCTTCAGTCTCAGCTGACTGCAGGTTTCAATCTTATAAACAGTACATTTGCATAATGACTCAAACCAGCCCAGCGAAGGAACAATGGGCTGGGAGGTCAGTTCCTTAATCTTAATTATGCAAATTCTCATGACCATTGATCAAAGACCATGAGTACCATTCACAGAGAGTTGGGGAATGGCTGCAATCACAGCATTGTAAGATGGTGACAGATGTACCCTTAGGCCCCCTCCTCGATTCAGAGATGGTCTTTCCCTTTTCACGTAAATGGCTTCCTTGACTCCGCCCTCAAACCAGCGTTCCTCGCTGTCCAGGATGTTACATCCTCATCCTTGAAAGAGTGTCCACTGGCCTGTAGGTGTAAACAGACTGCAGAGTCCTGACGAGGTGGCTCTTCTGTGTTGTGCCATCCGCTTTGCCAGAGGTTGTTTGGTTTCCCCGATGTATAAATCCTGCCAATCCTCCTGCACTTAACAGCGTACACTGTGTTACTCTGTTCGTGTCGGGGGACCCGATCCTTGGGGTGGACCAGTTTTGGCGCAGCGTGTTTTGGGGTTTAAAAGCTAGAGACACCCGGTGTTTAGAAAAAATGTGTCTCAACTGCTCCGATACTCCCGACACGGTTTAGAATTCTTATTGAGTGGATTGTAGTATATTATTATTTCTGTACTATGAGTTTCTTATAGTTTTTAAAAAAATGTTTTTCTTTTGGCTTTGGCCTTTTTTCTCCTTTGTATATTTTATTGTTTTTAGATTTACGTTTTGTTTTTGTTTCTAGTTTTTTTTCTAGTTGATTCATTTTGTTCTTAAGTATTTTAGCTGTCTTTTATTCATCTGTGTTTTTGTATCTTTAACTTGTATGAGGTCATTAGGATCCTTGGTCTTAGTTGGTTTCTGTTAGTATTTGAGTTTATTCACGTTTCACCAGTATCCACTTAAATGTTATTGTGGACAAGGTCACTAAACTAAACCAGTCATATTCCAAGAGCACTGATCTAGGGGGGAGCTGCCCCAACAGGTGTGGTTGGTGGCCTGAAAGTGGGCCTGCAAGGTTACCCGGGGCTGCAGGGCAGGGTGGACATCTGGAGGACAGGGGCAGTCAGAATTTAATGCCCTCACCCATCTGCATCCAAGCTCTGCACTGCCTACTGGGTACAACCCATAGGATCAGTGACTGGTCTATTTGAACAGAGAGCCAATCCAGACTTCCTGTATTTGGATGCTGGTTCCACAGATCAACACATTCAACTACCAAAATTTTACATAATACTTCAAAAGTTAATATTTAATCACGTCTAAAAAAAATTAATGCTGATAATTTTGGTGCTGATGGATCACTCCTTCGCTTTTTTATTTAACAGTTACTTAAAGTACTTTTTTATCTTATCTTGTTATACATACATCTAGATTTTCTTCCTTTGAATCACTACTACTGCTGGGAGTTTGTACCTGAGAAGCCGACAACACACTCTCTGCTGAAAGCCTGCACATATTCCAATAATGGATCAGAAGAATCCGTGCCCTCCATGAGCTTAATCATCAGCGCCTGCAGCAGCAGGTACACCAATCCAGTGAGCAGAAAGAAGACTGACAGCAGGTACAGGAACCAAGGTCCACCCAGACGTCGCTCCAGCCTCATGCCTTTCCACAGGAAGGACGCCATGTTGAAGTAAAGGTGCCAATCATCGATGTGATGCAGGGGGGACAGGAAGAGGCGTCGCCACTCTTTATTTCGGTACACCTGATCAAGGCTCATGCAAGCCTGGACACAAAATAAAAACAGTCGTATGCTTTTGATTCTTTTTAATACATCAATAATGTGAATCCAAAATCATTGACAGGCGACTTTGAAGGCAGGATGCTTCAGCTGATGGTTCAGTATGAAGAATGCTCCTGCACACCTTTTATTATATTCGTCAGCAGAAAAACCATGAACAAAAACCAGTTTGTCAGTTCTGTTTGCAGCCATGCAGGTGTTGGCTGTCACACAAGCACCGCCATGTGGGCTGTTTGTTTTTTTTTAAATCCAGTTTCCTCTTTCTGTTGCTAAATTATTCAACAAAATTCTCGTCTGTCTCTCTGTTTAAAGGTTCACCTCAAGGTTTTTCCATTTTTTGTTCAGACTCGTTGTTTCATCGTTAAAGACATGATTCTCTTCAACCGGGAAGATAATCTTCAATTTTTATGACTTAATTATGTATTTTTGCCTGTCATCCGAATGCCTGCCATTTTCTGGTTCTCCTGCTTATTTCAAATAAAAACAACTACTGATTCTGAAGAAAGTCAGTCTAAGATGCAATCGCTGCACTCAACGTTTTGTTCATAAACGAATTATAAAATTACAGGTTAATTTCTGTCCCAACAGGTACACTTTAAGTAGCAGAGAGGTGCTGCTATCAAATGTCATTGGTTAACTGATCATCAGCAAGTGAGAGTTGGACTTGTGTTTTAGCCACAGGACCCAGGCACCTTACAGTCATTGACTAGAGACCATGAACTTTTCTCTACACTAAAGTATTGTAGGGTCATATGTGAGACCATCTGTCAGACGTCTAAAGCTTTGGGTCATGCAACGGGACAATGATCCCAACACAACAAAGCAACAAAAGAAAAGAATCAAGGTGCTGCAATAAACCAGTCAAAGTCTAGACCTCATCCTAAATAAAAGGCTGTGGCTGAGACCTTTAGAGAGATGTGTGTAAATAAACACCTCAAATTCTCAATAAGTCTATGCCAGGGTGCTGGAAAGGAGAGTTTGTCTGCCAGTCAAACCTCAGATACAGGAGGAACAATGCGGTTTTCGACCTGGTCGTGGAACACTGGACCAGCTCTTTATGCTCTCAAGGATACTTGAGGGTGCATGGGAGTTTGCCCAACCAGTCTACATGTGTTTTGTGGACTTGGAGAAGGCATTCGACCGTGTCCCTCGGGGTGTCCTGTGGGAGGTGATGCGGGAGTATGGGGTGTCTGGCCCATTGCTACGGGCCATTCGATCTGATGTCTGAGGGTCTGCCACTGGCAGGGGGAGTGGTGGGGGAGGATAGGCCTCCATACCTTGGAGGGCCTGAGATGTCCCTAGAGAGGTGGCGTCTGATACCCGACCTGACATATAGACACAGACAAACAGGCACACACAGATACAAACATCCATTCCCACCCCTCTAATGCACACATATGCAAATACTCAGCACTCACCCAACGTGGAGACAGACATAAATAGACATAAATCTATATAATATAATATAATGTTACAGTGGGGAGTTACCTTCAGTGGTGGAGCAGGAGGAAACACGTACAGGTACACATTGAATCCCAGGACAGCCAGGGTGATGGCTGGGATGTTTCCTGGACCCTCCTGGAACAGCTGGACAAGCAGGAGCAGGAGGCCTGCCTGGAAACCCCTCTGCATGCTGAAAGCTGAGGTTTAAAGGAACTGTTGACATGACAGATAAAGACAGACAACAATTCACAGTTCAGGCCAATTTAGAATCACCAATTAACCAGACCTATGCATGCATGTCTTTGGACTGTGGGAGGAAGCCCGAGTACCCAGAGAGAACCCACACAGGCCAGAGATTACACAGACAGCACCAGCAGGCCGGTGGATTCAACCTTACTGTGTGGCACTAACCACTGCGTGGTTAGTAACAAAACTATACAGCAGAAAAATAAAGTTTCACGGGATTGTTTTACTTTGTCGACAGCGCTACTCTGTCGGAAGATGTGACTATCAAACAAACATGGACAATGAAAAGTAAAACAAACAAAAACCATCCAGCCAAAAGAGAATATTACAGTTTTTGTTTCAAACCTTTTATTAAAAACTAGTATGTGTCAAAACTTCTTTCTCACAGCAGCAATACTGAAGGGACCATTTCATGTAATCACATCACAGTCTGAATGATGAAAAAACACATTTTATCCCATTACAGATGCTCCTAACAGATGTCCACTCTTTTGCTGTTATTGTCACTGAGACATTTTTAGATCGACAATTTTAAAAAAAATTAAAAACATGCTAGTAACATCTTTTGGTGTTTGACAAAATTAATTGCAATTAAACATTAAACAATGAGTGAGCATAGTCATGATTTGGGGGAAAAGCACGCGCCCACGCACGTGCAGAGTGGGGTTGGTTCAGTTGGGGGATGATACACACCATAACATTAGTATTTAAGTCTTTAGCTGACTTCTAAAAGAGCTCAGTGCTCCAGGCGGAGCTCTCCACTGGTCATGCGCCGCACAGCCTCAAAGATCTCCCTGCACCCTTAGGTGGATGTGCAAGAACAAACAGAGTGAGACTGTCAAACCTAAGTGAGCAAATGGACATGTTTAGAGTTTGATAATCAGATATAACATTATAATAACTGTGTGCTGAAAGACGCTCAAATACACATTCTCTTGAGCATTTATCTGCACTCCTTTAGCTCCCTAAATGTTGAAATGTTAATGTTTCTTTTTCACAGATGAGTCACTTTATTTCATTATTTCATGAACTAAATGACAAAGATGGGGTCTATCTAATAATATCTAAAAAACAAACAAACCAACAAACAAACAGAAAAATGTTTAGCATCTAGGCTTGTATAGACCTGTGCATCACGAGATTAGCGGTGCCCACACAGTTACAGCCAAACCTTCACTTTTTCACATAATGTAAACATGAATCTGCGGTCTTTAGACTCAGCAGTGTCTGCTCCTCGTCCTCATTATTTCTCTTTTAATAAGAATCAGCAGGATCTGAACAAACTTACAGGTCAACTCAGTGGCGTCTGGCGATGTGTTTGTTTATGCATGCTTTGGGTCGGGCACACACTTCTTCTGTGGGTCTGTCTGCGCGCTCCCGCCGGGGGACGAAAATCGAAAGTGATACCTGAGAGGAGAACGACCCCGCGCAATAAATTAACAAACAAATAGCAGCACAAACAGTTTGATTGCCGGTGGGCAATAAATCCATCAGCGGGCAACACGTCACCCTCGGTATGTTTGCACAGCGAGATTTCATTGGCTGAGGACGGAGCTGGGCTTTAGAGACGATCTGAAACGCATCCGTGTAAATCCTGCGCCGTGGATGCTTATATCCTATTCCATCCTTCCATAATTACATTTCTATTAAAATATATGAGTTTGTAAAGAACAGCTAACAAACACAAAGCTCTGCAGCATGTGATAACTAACCGCTCTGAGCCCAGGGCGAAGTGTGTTAATCACACCCGGGTTACGTTTCTGTGATGTGGATTCACTTACCCTAACACCGCTGATCAGGATAACCGACCACACTAGGCTGGTTGTTAACTTGCTAAGTTAACCCAGGTTTCTCCTGCGCGTTCACGGGAAAGGGTGGCACTGTGGCACATCATCAATCTAAAAGTGGGCGTTTCACTTTACTTCACCCTGCTGTTTATTTCTAAGGTGACGGCAGCTCGGAAGCTTTAAACTATGCTACATAGTTTAAATGCTACTACAACAATGCTAGTGCTAGCGGCGCTAACGGCTGCAGATAGGAAGATACTGCCAGCACCGGAAACGTGCTCGTCATCTCCGAGCATGAAGTAAGGAGAGCCTTCAAGAGAGTGAACACCAGGAAAGCAGCAGGACCAGACGGCATCCCAGGTCGTATCCTCAGAGACTGCGCATACCAGCTAGCTCCTGTGTTCACTGAGATATTCAACATCTCTTTATCTCAGTCGGTGATCCCCACATGCTTCAAAGAGTCCATCATTGTTCCTGTCCCGAAGAAACCCCACCCTGCTTCTCTCAATGACTATCGCCCTGTAGCCCTCACCTCAGTAGTGATGAAGTGCTTTGAACGCCTGGTCAGAGACTTCATCATTTCTTCACTACCAGACACACTGGACCCACTACAGTTCGCTTACCGTCCAAATCGTTCCACAGACGATGCCATCTCTCATCTCCTCCACACATCACTCACTCACTTGGACACTAGAAGGGGGAATTATGTTAAAATGCTCTTCATAGACTACAGCTCTGCATTTAACACCATAATTCCCTCCACACTCACCACCAAGCTGGAGCATCTGGGACTCAGCTCATCTATGTGTCAGTGGATCTCCAACTTCCTAACTGGCAGACCACAGGCAGTAAGGATGGGCGGACATGTCTCAGCCTCCACCACTCTCAGCACTGGAGCCCCCCAGGGGTGTGTTCTGAGCCCCCTGCTGTACTCTTTGTACACATATGACTGTGTGGCCACTACCAGCTCCACCACCATCATCAAGTTTGCTGACGACACCGTCGTGGTGGGCCTGATCTCTGATAACAACGAGACGGCCTACCTGAAGGAGATTAGGAATCTGGAGAACTGGTGCCAGAGGAACAACCTCCTTCTAAACGTCAGTAAGACAAAGGAGCTGATAGTGGACTTCAGCACTAAGCAGGAGAGGAACTACCAGACCCCCGTCATCAACGAGTGCCCAGTGGAGAGAGTGGACTGTTCTCTCTGCTGAGGTCAGGAAAGCGATTCCGCTCCCTGAAGACCAACACAGAGAGACTGAGGAGGAGCTTCTTCCCGCAGGCGATACGGTCTCTCAATCACACCACCACACAGTACTGACCCACACATACAGTTCTTACACACACACTGGACATTCTGGACATTGTTTTCACTTCATCACTTAAATCACTTTAAGCATATTTGCACTGCACAAGACATAATGTGGATTGCACAACACTGGTCACTATATTCTTCATTTCCAGTTAATACTTGTACAGCTGCTGTTATTGTGATATATATTTATTTATATTTCTTCATACATTCTTATATAGTTCTATATTGTGTATTTTGTTGTACAGTTATTTTATTTTCAACTTTAATTTATATATTTTATCTTATTCTTTCCCAGTTAAATTTACCCTTCATTCTAATTTGTGTTGTACAGTTATTTCATTTTTAACCTTAATTTATATTTTATTCCTTCCTAGTTAAATTTACCCTTTTTAATTTCCATCCATCCATCCATTCGCTTCCGCTTATCCTTTTCAGGGTCGCGGGGGGCGCTGGAGCCTATCCCAGCTGTCATAGGGCGAGAGGCGGGGTACACCCTGGACAGGTCGCCAGTCTGTCGCAGGGCTAACACACAGGACAGACAACCATTCACACTCACATTCACACCTAGTGACAATTTGGATTATCCAATTAACCTATCCCCACAAACACCCTTTTTAATTTTTCATATTTATTTCCTATCTTATTCATAGCCTTTTCCTTTTTTGTTTTCTTTAGGTCACGAGCAGTTGTCCAAGCATTTCACTACATATCGTACTGTGTATGACTGTGTACGTGACAAATAAAATTTGAATTTGAATTTGAAACTGGATTCATTTTAAATGGAGGCTGTAGCTGAAATGTTTGTGTGGGTTGCCATGACAACACCAAAGTGAATCTGAGATCGTTATTGTTTTCTATTTGTTTTCTTTATTTGCTTCTCATGCTTGTGTACATTTGCAGTAGGAAAAGATAATCTATGAATCCAGTGATATATCCTTCTTATAAGAAATGTTTCTGTTAAAATATTATTGTGAAGTAGTCACTTCCTGTGAGTTGCGGGAACCGGAAGTTGTGCGCGGGAGAGACAAGACAGAACGGTAACACGGCAGACTTTTCGGAATGTACAACTTTTCTACTGCTGGTTTTACAAGGCGTACACGGTAAAAATCATTATGCTGTTATTTGTTTAACACTTGTGCACTTTGTGAAAGGAAACAAGTGGCTGAGATGAATATCATATGTGCTATTGATATTATTTTACTTGTTTCTAGTTTTCACGGTGCTCCATGATTGTGAGAGGAATAAAAGAATTGTGGACATCAGTACGAAGCGTGGATTCTTTCGACCAGAGTAGAAACAGAGGCCGTTTTACTCTCTGAGCTGCAGACTCGATGTGGCACAGGCATCACTCGGGGAAATAGATGACAAGTCTCAATTTCATCAATTTGGCCATACCAACAAACATGCCAAGCCTTGTGGACTTCATCACATCAGGTCATATCATTCATGTAGAGCAATTTGGCAGATGCGTGGATTTAAAAGGAACAAATGAGAATTCACTTCCTGGTCAGTTTTCTCAATAGAGTAACTAGGGCTGTTCGATATAACAGGAACAGAATGCAAGCAGACAGTGACTAAGAACTAAACTAAACCTAAACTGGGAGCAACTATAGAAGCAATACAAAGGAACTAAAAACCTGACAGTCAGAGACATGAAACACAAACCATGAAACCTGGAACACGGAGAAATGCAGCAGGTGATACACAGATGATCCACACAGATAAAGGGCTTAAAACACACAGGGATAACGAGGGAATGAGACACGGGAGGAGGGCTGGGAGAAATCACACAAAATCAGGGGAAGCAAAACTGAAAACACAAACATAGCACACGAGATTGTCAAAGTAAAACAGGAAACATGACACAAACCTGACACTGAAACAATGAGAAGTACAGACACGAAAACATAACTTTACTAAATGTGACGTAAGGAACGTAGGGGAAGCACAGACACAGAAATCAAGAGACTGGAAACTAAATAACAATGAAATCAAAGATTATTAATAATTCAAAAACACAAAAGGATGGGTGACAGATCCAGGACCGTGACAGGAGGAGCTACACAGCAGGGGAGCCGTGCTTGGGTTCATGGTCAGCGAACATCAGGGAGATGAAGGCTGAAGCGATCTGAAGACACTATGACTGGACTGACTCGGTCCTTGTGTGTCTGTGTGAGTCTGTTTGTGTGATTAGTGTTTTCTGTTGTTGCTGCAGATACTAAACTGCAAGAAGCAAAAGAACCACATGAAGCTGACGTCACCTGTCTGACACTGAACACATGAACCAAACTGTCCTAGAGTACATTCACTAATCTTCCGTCCAGCTTGTGACGTGAAAAGAGAAACAGGACCAGAAACTGCTTGGACTGGTTTCATGCGCCTCATCTTTTACCCATAAAGAAAGCATCAGTACATTATTAGTACATCTCAGAGACACTTTCTTTCTCACAGTCACAGGAAGAGTAATAGATTACATCTCTCACAGTATCTGACCAACCAGCTGCTGTGGAAAGTCTTTTTTTAGACACAGAGATGAAAGATGTTTGACTGAATGCTGATAAGTGAAAACTGAGAATTTAGAAGGAAATGTTTTCATCTGAGGTTCTGATTAAAACTGTCACACTAATCTTTATATTTCTATTTTTTTGGACACACTCAAACAAACAGATCAGATATTCTCTTAAACATGAAGACTTGCTGCTTTCTTTTTAAACCTTTAATTTTTTTATATTTAGTCAGTAAAAACAGGCACAAAGATGATGAAAAAAAGAAGAAAAACTTGCTGGAAAATGTGCAACTTTTTTACAAGAGGATGATGTCAAAACCAACACATGAGAGAGTCCCAGTTTCATCTTTAGCAGGACGAAGTTTATTTAACCCTGTGTTTGGACTGATCACTGTTGGCAATAACATGACCAAAGGTTACTCATTGATCCTAATTATTACATTTCAAACACTATGGATCAACCGGCTCATGCAACAAAAGACACAGACTTTATTAATATAATTGTAGATAATATAGGACCTAAATATATGCATCTTGTGATTTAAACATGTAGGTTAAAACACTTATAAAATGGTGTAGGTATATGTAGTGTATATGACTATATATGATTACAATAGAATAGAATAGAATTCAACTTTATTGTCATTGCACATGTCACAAGTACAAAGCAACGAAATGCATTTGCATCCATCCAGAAGTGCTTTAGCCATAATATAGATATATTACAAAATATATGAGCCATAATATAGATATATTACAGAGTATATATAGATATTATATGCAAAGTATATATGTGAGTATTTCTGATTATATGTCCAGTGTATACAGGTATATATATCATAATAAAATCCACAACAATTGCAGCAATTTCCCAACTCTCTGTGAAGGGTACTCATGGCCATTGATCAAATTAGTGGTTGTTGATCAATAATCATGACAATTTGCATATTAATGATCAAGGAACTGACCTCATAGCCCATTGTTCATTCAGTGGTGCTAGTTTCAGTCATGTGCAATTGTACTGTTTATAAGGTTGGGGAAACCTGCAGTTAGCTGAGACTGAAGAAGTCACTTGGATGAGTGACGAAACGTTTCCAGATGAGCAGAATCAACTTTTTGGGATGTACTTTACTGGATGATTGGGCGTGCACCAAAACAATAACAAAATACATTTTCCAGGAGATATGATAATGATTCACATCAGAGTGAAGAACTAATAAATTTATCCTAGATCTACCTGATCACTGACTGATAGAATGGATAAGATTATAAATTAAAATCATATAAAACAAACAAAAAAACCCCACTTTAGAATTACCTTTTAAATGAAATATGAGCACAAATAAAATATTTATCTTAGATATAAGTCAAAGGATTAAAAAAAGGCAAAATGTTTAAAAAAATATAATCATGTGAGAGACATAACATGTAATAATAATAATAATAATAATAATAATAATAACAACAACAACAATAATAATAATAAGCATACTAAGTGTGTGTCTGAGCTGAAAGCTGCTCTCCTCTCCTGGTTTTCTGTATCACACAGACCACAACAACACAAAGCATCACCTGCAGACCGCTGAGCAGTATCCACCTGACTCTGTAGGAGGTCGAGTAAACCCCAAAGGGCTCTCTGTAGATCAGAACTGTTTTTTCTGCTGACACACACGGACCATATGACTCTAAAACTGCACACCAATACTCTCCTGCATCTTCCAGTGAGACATTAGAGATTATCAAGCCTTTATCTGACAGTTTCATTCTGTTTTGTGGAATTTGAACAATTTTGCCTTCTGTTTGGATCGACTTCATAAACCACAAAAGATTCGTAAACTGTCCACTCTTCGCTGAACATCTGACGGTGACATCATCTCCCTCTGAGAAGACCCCTACCGCAGGTGGACCAAATTTGGGGCACACTATAAGCTGGTACCGCTTTTTTAAGGTTTGACTTTGACAGGTGTACCAACCTGAATTCTTTAACATCAGTGATGGAAACACCAACGAGTAGTTTCGACTGATTTCTCTGTAAGTTTTGGTGTGAGCGTCAAACTTCCGCCAACTCGGGGGCTGATCATCAATGAAGGGACACTGCAGCACCACTTTCTCTCCCATCAAGTGATAGATTGTGTTTGTTTGTGTGATCACTCGTACAGAGTTACCGCTCACACACTGCTGTTGCTTCATAACCAGGCAGATGTAAAATGTGTGGACTATGAAGTTAGACACATGAAGAGTTGACATGTTGGTCAGCTCCTGGAAACGTAGCCTTGCAGCATTCTTCCCCAAAGTCAAACTGATCATGGAAGTTCCTGTATATATGTCATCCAAATTTGTCAATTCATAATTGATCCACTGGGCCGTTAGTTTGTTGCCTGCTCCCTTACATTGTTCATTCAGTATTGCTTCAAGACTTGTAATATCACTTGTTTTTTTACTTAATGTGCTGCACACAGTCAGGTTGATGTTTTTCTCATATGTCACGTTGCCCTGAGTCCAGCACACATCTTGGTACAGTCCAGAATCCGAGTGGGTCAGCTGATGGAGTGTAAATGAAGAAGAACCATTTAATGCTGAATATAAGACGCGTCCTGTCACATCTTCATGTAATGTGGGGACTCTCTTCCCAAAGTGAGAAATGTTCCACAGGACCAGAGTATCTTCACCAACATGTTTGGAGGTTTTGCAGGAGCTGTTGTGATCTGGGAGCTTGAATTGAAAAAAGCTTCCTTCCTTGATTATGGCGATAATTTCTTCTGCATGAATGTTGCTGATGAGAGTGAACAGCAGGGAGAAGCAGAGCTGTGCGACTGCAGCCATCCTGCTCAGAGGTCTCCTGGTGAGTGTTGTACAAGCACTGACACTGCTCGCTTCATGAGCTTCCTGTTTGTGGTTGGAGGAGGAACGCCACTTCTTTATCACATCATCAAGGAACACTGAAGCATTGGGCTCAGTATCAAGCGCTCTCTCTGCTTAATGTGTGGATGTTACAAAACCTTTTACAGCTCAAACAAGAAAAGCTGACATTTTATTAAAAGCTTCTAAATCTCAGAGACACTGATCCTAAAGCTGAACTCCTTTGGACCCCAAACAGGCAATAAACCAGGGAGGGTCATTCCATATAAACTCATGAAATCTGAAACCTCAGGATCAGCTGATTTGTTGAGAAATAACAGTACACTGTGATGAGTTCAATCAGCCTTCACACCTGACAGCAATCAAGCAGTCTCCAGCATTTAACACCAGCACTCACACAGACCTCTGCCAGATCTTCAGCTAACTCGTTTACCTGCCTGGTCATCATGCTTCACAGACGGAACAATACTCACCTCTGTCTGGATGCAAGTTTTCTGCTGTCAGGTTACATATCGTGGCACTTCACTTGCCTGCCTCCCTGCCAGAGCTGTTGGACCACGTACATTCTGGAGTCTCTGGATCACTTCTCACCCGGACCCCTTGGACTCCCTCCTCCCATGTCGCCTTTACCTGCAATGCTGACTCTTTGTACTTCCACCCGGGCCCCTTAAATTCAGGAAGAAACATTTTCACTGGGAGAAAAGTATGTGGTCGGGTCTGTTATTCCTATGCCACAGCGACTAACAAATCTACAAACAAGAGCTAGGCAGGAGCTTAAGCCATGAAAAGACAAAACTGAAAACCAAAAAGGAACAACTGATTATTAGAAAACTAAAGAGCAAAACATAAATCCTTTCTGAAAACCCAAACAGACCATGAAATCATAAAAAAACAGAAAAAGCTAGGTTCAAGTTCCAGGGACACCAAAAGATAATTCACCGGAAAAAAACGTCAAAAAGTGTATTTTCAGTAAACTTTTAAGGGTCATATGACGATGTGCGATAGATGGCTGCTCCGAATAAGTTATAGCATATGAAAGGTCTCCTTTTAAGTTACATTTTAAACCGAGGCTCATCAAACTGAGATTCTTTCTCAATTATTTTCAAACTTACTCATATTTCATTATTCTAAGAAAATGTCCCAAAAAGGATTTGTAACATCATCTCTGTGCCTGTTTTTACAGACAAACATACACTTTTTTTTTTAAAAGGAATAAACAAATCTGCATGTTTAAGAGAATATCTGATGTGTTTGCTAAAGTGAGACCAAATTTAAAAAATACAAAGATTAGTGTGACAGTTTTAATCAGATTAAAACATTTCCTTCTAAATTCTTGGTATTAATAATAATAATGTAATAACGTATACTTTATTGATCCCCGTGGGGAAATTCCTCTCTGCATTTAACCCATTGACTTTCCACAGCAGCTTGTTGGTCAGATACTGTGAGCGATGTAATCTATTACTCGTCATGTGACTTCCTGAGAAAGAAGTTGTCTCTGAGATGTACTAATAGTGTACTAATGCTTTCTTTGTGGGTAAAAGATTAGGCACATGAAACCAGTCCAAGTAGTTTCTGGTCCTGTTTCTCATGTCACAAACTGGATGGAAGATTAGTGAATGTCCTCTAGGACAGCGGTCCCGGGCCACGGACCGGTACTAGTCCGTGAGTCGTTTGGTACCAGGCCGCAAGAGTTGAGGCTTGTGGGTGAGTATCACCTGACTGAGCATCAGTTTCATGTCCAGGTGAGGCCTGTTCCCTTATTTCACCTGGTAAAACATCTGGAATGTTTGTTTCAATGACCTGTAAAAGAGAAAACATCCAGTCAGTGTTACTTATTTGGGTGAAAATGTCGATGTCAGAGTAGAATCGTCAGACTGCTTTGAGCTGACAGGAAATACGCAACACATCAGACCTTAAAGTGGGCTTCGCCCCCCTCCCTACCTCACGGTTATCTTTGTTTCATGTTGATTTCATATGAAAATAAATCAGTAGTGAGCTGGGACACAACAAACAGATTAAAGCATATTTAAGTGTCCCTGCAAACCCGTGACCACTCTTTTAAAATGAAGACAACACTGCAGTCAGAAATCTCCTGTTCAAGCACCGTAACAAGCAAAAAAGAAACAAAACAAACGCTGGTCCAACCAAAATTCAGGTGGACAATGGGACAGACAGAGGTTGCAGCACAGTGTGGAGCACTGTTGCATTAAACTCACTAACTCCATCATATGCCAAAAATCTCACCAGGTACCACCAAAAACCTGACTACACCCAGTGAACACACCAGCTGCTCCCAGGAAACCCTACAGACGACAGCAGGGTGAAATACCATCAACACAATATCTAAAATCACACAAAAAGGAAAAAAACCCAGAAACAGTTAAAAACTCTACTGTATGCATATTTACATTCAATGTAGATTATTAGAATTATTATATTAAAAACATTCACTGTGTTTTAAAGAAAATGCATTAAGAAACAGATTATATTAGATTTTAAATTCAACATTTCAAATATAACAAAGTGGCGATTTTAAAGCAGCAAAATTATTACATCTCTACAGTTTAAACATTTAATAATCTTTCTTTGCACAGAGTGATTAGTCAAACAACTTAAATCATCATAAATACTTTTAAAAAATATATTTATCACTTTATTTTTTTATTCTTATTACTTTATTATTATAGCACTAGAAATAAATAGTAAGGGAAGGATTCTGGATCAGCACCATGAACCAAACTTGTGGCCATTGTATTTGCAGTGTTCTGGAGAAAGTATCTCACTTTATGTGCGTGTGTGTATTTTTGTGTTACATTCTTAGCCTACCATTGCATTTCTTTGCATTTTATTGTTATCTCATACCACTTGTTTAGTCAGACTTTAATCAGACTTATGGACTTTTTAATGTCTGCAGTCTCAGATCAACACAGCCCTGCCCTCCAGCACTATCAGCAGCAGGAGCAGCAGCAACCCCTCAACAGCAACATTTACCCCATCAGGTAAAACATAGGCTGTGTTTGCTTTGTATTGTTCCCACCTGAGATCAGAGTCCCAGTGCTCCGGGTGCCCAAGAACCAGCCGGTACCCGGCAGAAGCCCCACCCCCGACAAAGAAAAGGTCGAAGCCAGAACATCCAGCCGCACGCCCAAGAATCAACAAGATGAAGTCGTGTTTAATGAAATTTAAAGAAAAAGAAATCTTTTTTTCTGCAGCAGACTCTGCATCATACCTGCATGAATCATGCATATGGTATTTCTCCTCCACTGATTGCATGTGTGTGATAACAGTCTGAAGAACAAAGCTGTTCATGAGCACCAGTGCAGCAATTCATCCACAGACAGTTAATTATACTGCTGTGACATATGTAAGCATGATGATTACTGAAAAGAGTGAAAACCGAGTAAAGACAGAGTTTGTAAGGACTTATAAGGTCCATAAGTACTGAGGCAGTTATGTAATCTTTTAATCTTGCCTTAGTACACACACACACACACACACACACACACACACACACACACACACACACACACACACACACACACCACTTTTTGTCTGTATCTAATATTTCCGAGCAGAATCTCCTCATTATCTGTGTGTCTGCAAACACTCTGGTTTCAGCTCCATTTTTCTCTCACGTTGGTACAAATTAGTAAAGACTTTTTATATTTCCCTGTTTTTACACAAGTAAGCAGCACGTCCTTCAAGATCAATATGCCGCTTGCAAACAAGAGTTGTAGTCAAAGGTAATCATAGTAATAATACATTTTAGTATTATTTTCTGACTCCATGTTCTGAGTGTTAAACTTTGACAACATGTCTATTGGAGATAAAAAGTAAAAGTTTAAGTGTGGTTAAGTGTCCAGTGTTCTTCATGTCATGATGTTGCCGTGCACTCACACAGAGGCTGTGGATGCTCCAACAGCACCAGTGTGGTTTCAATTTCTGCAGCTGAAAGAAAATGAAGATGTAATTTCATGGCACAAATCAGTGGTGAAACAAACAGGAAGTACGTGTTTGCAAGAAACTGACCATACAGCCTGTTGTTCACCAGTGGTGAACCAGTGGTTCGGGTGCCCGAAATCCTGCGGGAAGTCGCCAGGCCGCTGAGCAACCGCGTTCCTCGGAGTCCAACTCCTGTCCTAGATAATTTAAATACATTTAAAAGCACCACTATGGACTCTAACTGCCAGTTTAATTATCTGGTGCCCGAGTCTAACCCTGTTAATCAATTTGGGAATGAAATCCCTTAACCAAATGCCCTAATATAATCTCTTTTCTTGGCTGACGTCACACTCGACACACATAACACACCAACTTCAAACACACGTCACATCAACTTTTGAAATTCACCCCAGCATTAATCACAATAAATTTTGTCAATCAAATATTCCCCAAACTTTTGCTTTTATCACCAATGACCCAAAATCACCACGGGCATTTCACCAGAAAATCCACTGAGTGGGCGTTTAATTTATCTTGATTTCTAATTCAGCACCTTTTAGATATTTACTTTATTCAATAGGCGGTGCCTTACCTTTCTATTAAGGGCCTGCCACTCAGTCGACCTGCTGGCTCCTGTCCTCCGTTTGATGACCACTGGACCTCGGCCTCCTTCGTCCGATCCACCAAACAACCTCCTTCCTCAATCTGGGTCAACGGCACCAAAAAACTGTCCTGATTCGTGATTGAGGTGTGAGACAAATGACCACTGGCGTCAAAACAATGATTTTATTAAACACAAGTGTGGGAAGAAATACACCATCACAATCCTCAGGATAAATCTCTGCTAAAAAGCACACTTCAAATGATTTTTATATGTCAGCAGATACATAACATGCATAAATAACAGTCACCACAGTTCTTTTGTTGACGACCTTTAACACACTCAAAGAGACATTTTCACCGCCTCCACGCCAGGTGCTTCTTGTTGATCTTCTTCTCGCTTATCTCTGGAACATCAGGAGCACATTCTGCAAAAACTGTTGCTTATGCAGCCACAAAGTGCAGTTACGAGCAAATTATGTCTTAACTCTAACCTAGAAATTTATATCCTTATGAAATGATCTAATTCCCACAGAGTACAGAGTCAAAACTTGGTCCTAAAACTCTTCACTCAGTCCTCATGCTGACCGTTTACAGTCCCACTTGTTGCTCCTCAGAGCAGAAATAAAATGAACTGAGTATTGCAATATGCTTTTAAAAAAATGTCCTTTATGCACACTTCGACTGGGACGGCTCGTGATCTGAAGGTAAATAACGTTTTGTGTTCTTCAGCTCATTGTTCAGGTCAGCTGTTCAAATGCATTTAGTGTTTATAGGGTGGAACAGTTTGTAGTAACGCCACGCTCCTCTTGATGAATCGGCACCTGAGTCCTAATCCTCAGACCCTTTGCACAGTGCTCAGCAAATTCTACCCAAAGAGTTATTTGTGATATGAACAGCATGTTGATTTTTCTTCAGCCTCCTCATTTTTCTGAGTTTCATTTACTGTTTTCAGATTATTTTGGTTTGGTCTGTTAGGCTTTCCCTCACGCTCCATCCTCGGGATTTTGGAGTTTCTCATTTGTGCTGAAGTGAACTGGCTGCAACTGGCTGTAAAAAAAGATCGTTAGGTCACCCTTAATAAGTCTTTCACACATCATATAACATTAAATACATCTTATTCCCTTATATTTACCTGCTGTGATTCAGTGAGACTCCTTTCCTCCTCCCTTCTTATGGGTTATGTGACTGCAGTAAAATTCCTTAAATCCAGCTGCTGAACTGTACTGAAGTAAAAATGAATCCTAAAGGTTGGAACTCAGAAAAGGGCATTATTAACGCAAACTGATTATATCGAGCCGTAAACCTGACTTTATATAGATCTGTGTTCTTCATGTAAAGCAACAACTCAACAAGAAGCAGTTTTTATTCCAGCAGTGTGATGTTCAGAGTTCAACAGTGAGCTTAGAAACTGTTAAAACTCCAAATATGACAGCAGGTTTTGGCATGAATAGGAAAATACAGTTAGAATGAACATTTGCATGATCTGTGTCACTTTATTTATTGTATTGATCATTTTTATGAATGGAGGTCCGCTGCAGTGAATTATGGAACAGCATTTTCTCGTCTCCTTTCATAAAGGATGCTCCAGTGTTTCCTAAAGGAGGCAAAAAAAGGAAGCACTGAAGCTCCTTTCCTCAGTATTCAGAGAATTAAACGGCTCTGTTTATGGCCGCCAGGTAGCTATTTCTCCGAGTCACGTCGCTCAGTTAGGAACGTGACTATGAAAAATAAACTGTTGAAACGCACCCGTGTGCACTTCAGTTCCCTGATGTTGGCTGACCATGAAGTCAAACATGACTCTCCTGGCTCTCTGTAACATGATGCAGCACAACCTCAATTCACAACATTCAGCCTGTTAGATTAGATTTAGATATTTTTATTTTAGAAATGATTCCTAATAAAAATGGAGAATATAAAAACACAATCAAAGCAGTAAAGTCCATATTATGAAGTGTTTGCTGTATCAGACAATCATGTTTATTCACAACAATGAAAACAATATAGTGCAGATAAACATGGTGCTGTAATGAATCTGCTCTTAAACACAATAACAAAATACATTTTCCAAGAGAGATGATAATGATTCACATCAGAGTGAAGAACGAATACATTTACAACTGGTTTCTAACATTTCTTATAGATCGAACTGATCACTGATAGAAACAGAAGAATATTCAAAATGATACTCTGAGAGATACATGAATGAGTATTGTAACCGGAAGGTCGCCGGTTCGATCCCTGGGCTCTCTGTCCTGGTCGTTGTGTCCTTGGGCAAGACACTTTACCCTACCTGCCTACTGGTGTTGGCCAGAGGGGCCGATGGCGCGATATGGCAGCCTCGCTTCTGTCAGTCTGCCCCAGGGCAGCTGTGGCTACAACTGTAGCTTGCCTCCACCAGTGTGTGAAAAGTGCTATATAAATCCAATCCATTATTATTATCATTATATAAATAAATTTTACTTACTTACTTTATGCTTTTCTGAATAGTTTCTAGGATGCTTAGAACTCGAATTGCACTGCTTAAAATAGTTTATTTTGATGCACATGCTGTTTTCTTTGCAAATTTGCATCATAGGATTGTTTTTTCGTTTTTCCTGCAGTATATAAAAATTGGTGTATCTCCAAAATAAAACTATGAAGACACTCAAAATAAATTTCCTGTTGTTGTAAACTATTTTTTGCAACTTTTTTGTATTTAAAGTTTTGAGGGATAAACCTCTTAAATTTCTCCAAGTAGAAATATATGTAAAAAACAAAACAAAAACGATTTTCAATTTTTTTGTAGTTTATTGCACTTTTTTGCAATTAATGTAGTTACTATGGACTTAATGCATACATATTATTAAAATTTGGGCTATAACAGTTGTATTGATGTATAGCAACTTGAAATGCTCCCAAAAATGGCTCCACAGCATGTAAAAATACAAAGTAAGCTCTGGTTCTATGGTAGGTCTTAAAGGGTTAAGCAGGAGCTCACATCACTTAGACTCACTTCACAAATTACAGCTATATTTGCTTTTAAAAACTCGAAACCTAAAAGCAAAACACAATCCTGCTGCTACTTAACAACCACTTGCTCACACATAAAACACTCTGCTCTGAGCAGCAAGCCTGCAGAGGGCGATTTCAAGGGCATTCTTGTATTTTAACTTCTTTAACTTCTCTACTTTCTTTACCTCATGCATGGTCTCCCTCCAACTCAACAGACTAAGGTTCAGTTATTCACTGTTGACTAGTACAGTAACTCAAAACCCTAAAATAATGGTACTTCAGTATTCTCTCCATACATGGATATCCAATATTATCATCATCTAATGAGTTCTACGTGTTAATGCAGAACAAGTGGCAGATTGCAAGTGCTTATAACAATGGGTAAAACAAGCATAGCTGGGATTAAAGACAGCATTTGGGCGATTGTGTTGTTTCAGAGAAGAAGCTGGTTTAAACAGACTTCAGTCAGATCAAAATAAAAAGAACATAAATGGCCACAAACAAGTGAGCATGAAACTCAAAGGGCTTTTTAATGTTGTTGTTTTTTTCAGCCCTTAAGGCATTCCTATGGAAGTCGTGTTAGTTCACAATCAATGCTCGATCAATAGCTTGTCTATAAGAAAAGGGATCCATAACCACTCTTGCTTGTGTCCTTGGGGCGCGAGCACTCAGGATCAATACGTAGAAAACAGAAAAGAGGTGCAATAGAGAAAACACACTGCAGCTAACAAAGCTTTAAAACCCACGTTTCTGCTTTTCATCTTCATCCCGCTCTGTCTGCAAGGTTAATGATGCTGCACAGAGCTTTTTGTTGACATTTCTCTTTTTGACAGGATAACACCTCTGTATAATTAGAGCAAACTAATAAGACATTATGCAGGATTCGTTATCTCAGGTAGCACATTTCCGATGAACCCACCTATAGGGAAAATCCACTGACTTTATCACTCATATTAGTTGCTCCCTACAGGCTTAAATCTAAAAAGCTGGCTCTGGAGTAGAATTGGAAGCTGGTTTTCACAAGCTCAACCGCACTTTGAAAGGCCATGCTAAATCTATTATTTAAAAAAAAAAAAAAGAACAAAAACACATCTACCGTTTAAAGCGAGTGTTTCAAGTCCATGATTTTGCATTAAAAACATATGCAGCTGGGTTTGTACCCCACATTTTAAAACCTTGACATTCACGTTAAGCATATTTGGATGAAATGGTGGAAATTAAGCCAACACAAGCTACAGTTGGTCCAGTGGTCACATGAGGATGGCTCAAAAAGTGACTCAGTCCCCGTGACTCCTATGGTAAAATGCCCAAATTTATAGCCTGCTACAAAAACAGTCTTGGCCTCTATGGACAGTTTCCACCGTTCATTACAACTATGTAACTTAGCCATTTGAATTGTGCTAAAATTAACATTAGGGACTCTGCTGCTCTAGTTGACGTGTCCGAGTGCTGTTGGGTGGCTTCACTTACTCTAATGTACGTGGACCTCTGTGTTTGTGCTGTTGGTGCTTTGTGAACCATTTTGAATGGCGTTATCAGAGTAATAATATGCCTTGGTTTGAGTTACAGCCCGTTTTATTAATCTACTGCAGAGCATCAAGTAAGATAAGATAACCAATATTAGTCTCACACATGAGAAATTTGTTTTGTCACAGCAGAAAGCGGAGAGTGCAAAGTTACATAGCAAAAATGAGAAAAAACACTGGAATAGGATAAGAATAAGATACTGTACAAAATTGTACACAATAGAATAAAATAAAATACAAATGCTTTATACAACTGAGTATAATACAACAATGTCAGAAAAGAGTATTGCACTTAGTGTCTGTGAAGGTTCTCAGTCATCCAGGTCATCGTAGTCAAAGGAGCTTGCAAAGAAAAGCACAAGCGCATGGCACAACACAGAAGAGCCACCTCCACAGGACAAGACTCAGCAGTCCATCTGCATCTTAAGGATAAAGGACACTCTTTCGAGGATGCCAATGTTCACATTTTGGACAGAGAGGACAGATGGTTTGAAAGAGGAGTGAAAGAAGCATCTATGTCCACTGTGAGCGACCATCTTTGAACAGAGGCGGGGTTTACGACACCAACTCTCTGCCATCTATAATCCAGTTTTGAGATCCCTTCCCAGACGCCTTAACGCCCACTCACATCCTGGGCCATCTGACCTCAGGAATTCGCATGATAAGGTGGGGCCAGGTTTCACAATGAACTCACCCGAAACTCTGGCTGATTGGGACCCACACCCAGTTTCACACCTTGGCTCAGGCGATTAGAGGATCATCAGGGGGTCCTTTTGTCCCTCTGTGGGGGGATACTCCCACTAGGTTTATATCTGGGACTCTCCACCATTTGACCTTAGAACTGAAGAAGCTTCTCGGATGAGAGGTGAAACGTCTTCAAGCAACTTAAAGAAGTCCAGACGCTTTTCTTTGCAAGCTCCTTTGACTATTGCACTTAGTGTTATTGCTTAGTGTTATTGCTGCTACACATGTGTGGATTTGTGTATGTTTGGTCAGTTGAAGTCTTTGTTGTGGAGTCTGACAGCAGTGGGGAGGAAAGACCTGCGAAATCTCTCCGTCCCACATCGTGGGTGCCGCAGCCACTGAAATAGCTGCTCAGTGCTATCAGAGTCTCCTGCTTGGGGTGGGAGATGTTGTCCAACAGGGACGACAGCTTAGCCACCATTCTCCTCTCACTCGTCACCTCCACTGGGTCCAAATGGCATCCTAGAACAATGCTGGCCCTCCGAATCAGCCTGTTTAGTTTCTTCCTGTCCCCAGCAGAGATGCTGCCACCCCAGTAGACCACACTGTAAAATGGCTGAGGCCACCACAGAGTCATAGAAGGTCTTCAGGAGTGGGCCCTTCCACTCCAAAAGACCTGAGTCTCCGCAGCAGGTACAGCCTGCTCTGCCCTTTCCTGTAGAGGGCGTCTGAATTATGAGCCAGTCCAGGTGTGACGTCGGCATAATGGATGAGCTCCGGGGGTCGGTGACCCCTAAGCTGAGTTCTACTTACATATCACTATAAACCAAATATGATTTATACATTTGTTTTTTGTTTTTTTAAAAGCTATCGTAGTAACAATCAAGCCAATGTAAATTTTTTAGCTAATAGTAGCAGTGTTACAAATAAGGACACTGATTTTAGAGACCATGGGTCTGTGCTCTTGGGTCATCAGCTACTCCTTGTAGGCTACAATATGTCTCTTTGGGACTACAAAAAGGTCATCATCAGCTCATGAGGCATTTTATTTTAAAAGAATGATCTCACCTTTAATTTCCAAAATAAATTACTCTGAGTGTACCGAATGTTTATGGTTATTATGCATACTGGGGTTCCAGATAGGTTGTTTATGTTTGAATTTGTCGAGTAGGCTATAAAAGTGGCACCATTAATCTGTCCTCGTTTTGTTTATTTGCTTTTTTCCTGTGTGTGTTGTTATGACCCAGGGTCATTATTTGCAGTATGGTGTTGTTATTGTTTGTATTTGTATTCAGTGATGCTTGTTTCCAGGTGGAGGCCGCCCATTGGTGGAGGAAGGAAAGAGGCCAGCTACAAAAGGGGTTGGACTGGGCCGGCGAGCAGACTTCCTGGTTTCCCGTGAGCTGTGTGTCTGGGGACCGTCGTGGTGTGTGACGGCACGGGGCTGCAACATAAATGTTGAAAAAGGGTGTACCTGAGCTGGTAGCTGTAGGGGTGGGAAGCAGTTTTCTTTCATTCCCCTCTTTTCTCCTGTTTCGGGTAGGGAGACAGGTTAGAGAATTGTATTTTGTTTTGGAATCGTGGGAGGTAAGTTAGCTTTGTTTTTCTTTCTAGTGTGTTTTGTTTGTTGTTTTGGCATCGCCCACCCTGAAGCTCGCTACCTGTTCAGTAAATAAATTAACTAATTCTCGTCAAAGCTGCCGCGGTGTGATTTATTTGGTCGTTACTATGTGTAGGGCTTATCTTTTTGTTGTGTTACACCCCGGCCTCGGGCCGGGGTGTGCACTTTATAAATGCAGCTGATAATGCAGCACTGCATACATGTATGGTCACCACTGGCTCCAAAAACAAACACAATCGACCAGCCAAAATACAAATGCCGAAGCTCTGACGTGTTAGCCAACGGTTGATGTGATGGTGGCTGTATTCATTTTTTATATAAAGCCTGCAGTCGGGACTTGATTATATTTACAGTAGAAGCAACCTTTTATTAACTGTTAAATAATGAAATGCAGATATCAACTTCTAGGAGGAGGTTGGGGTGGATGGTGGGTATATAAAGCACAAAAAATGGATTCCAGAAAACTGTTTCATAAAGTGCATAAAATAAAATGTTTGGATAAAGTCCACACCATGGAGATGAAGATGTTGAGGTGGCGCCTGGGTCTCGGGGCCACCTCAGCTTGACATCTTCGATCATCACTCGGTTACCTCTCGACCGATTTCTCAGGAAATGATGAAGAGTGGCGCCGATCATTGACAAGATACAAGAGTCATGTGTCTGATGGTACAGCCATGTTGGCCGTTGTGATGAGAACAGCCCGACGATTAGACCCAGGTGGCAAAAGGCCATGAGGAAGACCACAAAAAGTGCTGGATGGACCAAATCAAAGATGATATGACTGTGACACTGTAAGATGCTCTGGATAGGAAGAAGTGGAGGAAGGCATGCAAAACAGTGGACCCTCTATTAAGCGGACATGAACCACTAGGAAAGAAGAATTGTTCTGCAATCTGGTTGTAAACATATGAAACAACTGCAAACAAGCATTTTATTCAGTGTTTTTATTTTAGACTTTTCCAGTGATTACAAAGGCTGCTTGACAGCTGAAGAGCACATAAAATGAATGCGGTTAAAAATATATTTCCCCTACATTCACTCTAACGTTATGACTTTAGTCATATAGAAATATTAAAACAAGGGATCATTCATAGCTACTATAGAGCTCATAAAAATGATGTCACTTTACACCCACAGCCTCAGTCGTGGTGGAAAGTGTGAAAGAAAAAAGGTGAGAAACAAGATGAAACAGCGAGAACTGAGACATTCAGGCGGACAAAGAGACATCAAAGATCCGCCAGACTTATTAAAAGAAATCGAATTTGAAAGAACAACCAGAGATAAACTTCAAGGAAAGACAAGTATCTTAGACCTACTGAACCCAATACCACATTCATTTATACTAACACCAGACAGCGGCTTCTTCATCCTGTCAGCATGCACGAGTCACGATTCACAGGCTGTACAATGAATACTAAATCCTTTCACACCAATCACACTAACAGATGTCTTCCAATAAGCAACACAGCCCTGGGCTAAATAAATACAGCAGGTTTTGGTCGTCTGTGGTGTTTCAAAGCAAAGTATTTTATGATCCTAAAGTCCTTCTTTTACATAATTTTATATTTTCTTCCAAATCTACAGCTACTTTGATGCCACTGTTGTACAAATATTTAGGTCAGACAGGTAGACACACACAGTAAAACCTTCCATGAAACTTTCAATAAGCCACCAACCAAATTCTGTGCAAATTTCTGGGGACCTCCGATTGAGAAAACCTTCATCAGTGGCAACAGATCAGTCGGGAGTAAGGGAAAGGGATGGCTTGCGAAGCAGCTTGCACCACACAGCAAATCCTAAACGTTATGTAATTGTTCAAAAGCTGTCATATTTTCCAAAATAACTACTCCTAAATTATGAGGACAGAGTGGAAACAGAGATTGACAGATGGATTGATGTAACAGTGGCAGTGCTGCGGATTCTGTATTGATCCTGTGGCAAAGAGATGGTTGAGTGTGAAAGGGAAGCTGTCCATTTACAGGTCGATCTACTTTCTGACCCTCACCTGTGTCAACAAACTGTGGGCAGTGACAGAAAGAATGAGAGTGTGGAAACCAGCAGCAGAAACGAGCTTCCTCTGAGGCGTGCCTGGACTCAGCCTTACAGATATGGCTCGGCAGTAGTTCCAAGCCCCATCTCTTTCAAATTAAAAGGATGACTAAGACAAAATGCCCTCCATAATGTTGGAACAGATAAAACCATGGAAACAATTTCGTCATCATGCACTTGAGTTGTTTTTTGTTGAATTTAATAAGATGTTTTTTCAGCCCGATGACGTCCTGCTTCTCTTCCACTGATGCCTCTTTGGGCCTCATATTTAAAAATGACATTAAAATTACAGTGAAAAGCTGTTAAACACAAAAATTCAACAGTGAACCAACTTTGGATGTTATGTCTGCTTCATTTGTCATTAAACAACAAAGGAGCGAGCCTCACCTGACCGTGAAACTGCTTTCAGTTTATCGTCTGATTAAGAAAATGAAACGTGTATAAAATGGCTGGTTTATTCAAAATTTTAAATCCTTGGAAGTAAAGAAATTATTTAAATTTTTAGGAAATACACTGAAGTCAGGAACGCTATAGCAAAAAGAAGGCTGTTATTTCTATATGCACTAATTTATATTTAAGTTGAAAACGGCATGAAAGGAGACGCTGGAATATGATGATATTATTGATACATACATATATATAATATATTAGGGGTGCAACAATACACAAAATTCACGGTTCGGTTTGATACTTTGGTGTCACGGTTCGATATTTTTTCGATACAAAAAAATGTTCATGCTTTTTTAATTTGTCATTTATTAAATTATAAATATATATTTTAACTCAAAAGTACAGTTTTTAAATTTAATGTTGCTGAAACAACAAAGTAATAAAAATAAATCTATCTGATCGAGAAATCACTCATCTTTGGAAAAGAGAGTTTATTACAGAGAAATGGCTCTTTCCAAAATAAAAGCTATACTATACGCTTCTTCTGGGCTATATTCTCAGCAGCATATTAAACATATCAGGTCCCCATAAGGAGAATCATGTGCTAACGGCTGTCTAAATGACTCGGGTAAAGTTTGTAGCATGCATGCTTGTTGTTTTTGTCTTTGCACTAGGATGATGTCGGCGTAAATGTGCAGTCATATTCGTTGTGTTCCCACTAGTGCTGTCAGCGTTAATCTGAAATGACGTTAACGCCACAACACGGCAAATCTCCGTTAACGAGCTACCGCGGATCGCCCCGTGCGTGGGGCTGGACGGCGTCAACACGTTAACAAGCAAACTGCGCTAACGCAGTAGTTCCCACCCATGTAATTGAGCATTGCGTGGCACATCCGACATACTGTTTTACTTTTGTCCATGACGCGCTTACCTTCAGGGTCATGCTTCACATGAAGACCAAAATAGTTCCAAAGGCCAGATCTGAATGAGGGTGGGGGAGGTTCAATTTGCCATGTTGCAACGAGCTTAGCTTCTGTCTTGCTAGCTTGCGCTGCTCAGTGGATCTGCGCTCGACAGTGCAGCCTAGGCGGAGTAGTCGAACGCAGATCCACTGAGCTCTCAACACAGACAGCATCGTCAGAAGAAAAGTTGATAAAATAAATTAAAAATTTTGTATTGTTCGATACATATGCGTACCGAACCGAAAGCACTGTATCGAACAGTTCAATATCGATACGAGTATTGTTGCACCCCTAATATATTTATATGTATGTATATATCACTGTTGTTGATTCTCTGCCATTCTATCCATTTCCATGTATTTCCCCTCTGACGTTTTGTGTTTACCAGAAATTATATTTCAGGAAATATCTGCACGGCTCAGCCTGCATTTGACCAGCCAGCCGTCCAGTACATGGCTCTGACTCGACTTTATTCAGAATATGAGAGGGCTTTTTGTGCTCGAGCCCTGCAGGGCTGCCCTGTTGTTGCTCTTCAGAGAGCTGCTCAGGATTGATGGGGCAATAACAAAGCCAAGCAAAAGGACCCATACTGCAACAGAAGGCGGCCTTAATACAGAGCGTTACTCTGAATTGGGTTTTTGGGAGTTGGTAATATGAGAGAGAGAAAGCTTTCAAAAGAAAGAGAGGGAAGTAAAGCAGAGATTGATGGTGACACATTAGTATGCATGAGCGCTCAGGAGGACGCGGAGTATGACTTTGTAATGTGACAGCAAACAATAGGGATGAACAAGAAGCATCCAAAGGAAAAAGAATGTGCGATCGGATATAATCGGTTCATCCACTGCACTTAACTGCAAAACGGTGTCTTCAAACCTTTTATGTATATAAAATGGTCTTTGTCCAATTTTGAGTTTGACCAATCAAACTTTTTATAAGATGATGGATGATAATGACAGTTGGCAGTAACTTTAACCTTTTTCTGATGATGGCAGTGTTATCTATGTCACAGTGCTAAAACTCAAACACAGTGATAAAGAAACGTGTCGAACTGTCACAGCAATATGGCGGCGCAGCACCTGGGCAAAAGGTTTAGTGAAGTGCAGCATTTTCTTTGATAAGTGGACCTGTCCCCCTCAGCAAACCAGCTTTATACAGCAGGAGAGAGACGGGTGGGGTACGCTACAAAAATGAGCATTTGTTGGCCAAAAGCAAAAACCACAGAAGTAAAACACACAAGCCGGCAAAGACAAGAATGAAGACAGAGAGCTAACTTCACCTGTACATCTGTACCTCTTCAAAGCCAACTAACCTGTCAGCTGGACACAGCTAGAAGCAACTGCGAGACCCACAGAGATCGAGTGCACTCAGTTCAAAATGATTAATCTACAGAAACACGTAAGAATTTTTACCTTTTTAAGGTGTCAAACATGTGGCCTGAAGGGTTAGGCCCAGCAGAGGGTTTGCAATGCGTGAAAAACCGCAGTGAATTCAGTCAGTGAATTATTCCAGTTTTATATAAAATATAATGATGCCAGGAATGATGTCGTGCCTGTACAACAGGGGGGTGCAAATGGTTTGTTACAAGGACTCTGAAGGCTTCCCTTCCCATCTCTGCCCTTTCTCTCATTTTTATAGCAGAAAGACTTTGCAGAAACGTGAACCTGGACCTTTTGCTGTAAGCACAAGTGCAGTTTTCAAGCACTAAAGCAGAAAGATCTGATAAATCCGTTCTGGAAAATCAGCAACTGTGTCACAGCTTCCAAGAGGACAACTGGCCTCATGTATTTATTATTTATCACACTGGACTGTAACGAGCAGAGCAGTGGAGTATTGTGCAATAACCACAATCACAGGACTGTGGTTATTGATTACCGGGGACTGAACTTTTTAGCAGCAGTTTCCTGAAATGTGTCACTCAGGAAAATTTCCAACCCCTCTAAATGATTGTTAATGTTAGTGCTGCACTCTGAAGAGGTTAAAAGCTGAAGCAGCCTTATATAATATATATAAGTGGGAAAAAAATAAACTGGCAAGGTTGTAACTCTTCTGCTGAGCATCGATTTTCCTGCTTGAGAGGATGAATAGTCTGCAATCACTGCGACCAGTTGTTTTTGCAGCTGCACACAAACGCACACACAGAAGCACAGATGCACGCTTCGATCACTCTGATATATTTAGAGCCGAGTGCGCCGTCCCTGTCAGAATTGCTAGTGTGTCATCATGTCAGCGGGGCTGGCAAGCAGGGCG
>NW_024582514.1:1484023-1485396 GCF_018398535.1 Haplochromis burtoni
TAAGTGTGTGTCTGAGCTGAAAGCTGCTCTCCTCTCCTGGTTTTCTGTATCACACAGACCACAACAACACAAAGCATCACCTGCAGACCGCTGAGCAGTATCCACCTGACTGTGTAGAAGGTCGAGTAAACCCCAAAGGGCTCTCTGTGGATCAGAACAAATGTTTCTGCTGACACACACTCATACAGTAACTCAGAACCTGTACACCAGTACTCTCCTGCATCTTCCAGTGAGACATTAGAGATTATCAGGCTGTCATCGGAACAAGTGATTCTATTGTCACTGCAGAACTCATCACCGTACACAATTTTGCCTTCTGTTTGGATCAACTTAATGAACGTAAAGCCCGAAGTACTTTTTTCCCAATCATCAGAGCATCTCATAGTGACTTCATCTCCCTCTGAGAAAACCTTTACTGCAGGTGGACCAAATTTAGAGAACACGAAAAGCCAGTACACATGTAATACTTTTTCACCTACACAGTAGTAGATACCTGAATCATTTAACGTTAATGATGGAAGTACCAGCGAGAAGTTTCGACCAACTTCTTGATCAATAATGTCGGAACCTGTTGGCATCCACCAAACTGGGGGCTGGTCATGAATGGGGTCCATGAAGGGACACTCCAGCACAGCTGTGTCTCCCTCTGAAGCATAACGTGGCTTTGTTGTTTTGGTCAAATGTACAGAGTAAGTGCTCACACACTGCTGTTGGTTCATCACCAGGCAGATGTAAAACGCTGGTCGTGTGTTGACATGAAGAAGTGATGCGTTTGTCACCTGCAGGAAACTTTCTTGGACTTTATTCACCTTCAAAATTGTTCTGTCTTCAAATCTACTCGGCCCGGCTTGTTGTTGCCACTCCCAGTAATGTCTGATCCAACGCACCGTCAGATTCTCACCTGCTCCTTTACATTGTACGTCTACAGTGTCTTCAGGACTTGTGATAGATTCTTCCCCCCTTACTGTCTTGCACACAGTCAGGCTGATGTTTCTCTCATATGTCACGCTGCCCTGAGTCCAGCACACATCTTGGTACAGTCCAGAGTCTGAGTGGGTCAGGTTGTTGAGAGTAAATGAAGGAGAACCATGAAATGTCTCAGGAAATGAGAGTCGTCCTGTCAGGTCTTCATGTACTGTGAAGTTTCTGTTCCAGGGGTCAGAGATGTTCCACAGGACCAGAGTATCTTCACCAACACGTCTGGAGGTGATGCAGGAGCTGTTGCGATCTGGGAGCTTGAACTGTAAAGAGTCTCCTTCTTCTCTTATGGCGATAAATTCTTCTGCATGAATGTTGCTGATGAGAGTGAACAGCAGGGAGAAGCAGAGCTGTGCGACTGCAGCCATCCTGCTCAGAGGTCTCCTGGTGAGTGT
>NW_024582515.1:0-29368 GCF_018398535.1 Haplochromis burtoni
TCAACATTTCAAACTATTTACAGAACAATCAGCTGTTCTGCATCAAATTTGATGCCACACAAATTATTTGTGCCACTACAAAAAATATTTTGTCCACTAAGAGATAAAGGAGAACAACAGCCTGATACCTGCAGGCCTGACAACATGAGATGTATCACTCCTGTAACACATGTAACATTCAGCAGCCGCCTCATTGTTCTGACACACACAACAAAACTATTGACTACACTACACACTAACTACACAAGATTTGCGCTAAACGTCGCAAATCTCTCACATCTCAGAGATGTGTCACTCCCAAAACTTCCCCCTTGATTGGTTGACATGGTACATTTTTCCACCAATAGGAAAGGCTGGGTTTTTTGGTGTTGTTTTTGCTTGTGTTGAGTGCTTTCAAGCGTTTTCCTTATAAAATGCAGTTTTTACCGTTTCTTCCTGCAGTAAATATAAACAACAACAGTATTCAGGAAGAAAACCAAAGATTGCAGATGTTTTTATCATAACTGTGGTTTTACGTGGCCTATCAGCACAATTTAAAAACTGGTGTAAAGTCCACACTTTTTCAATTGTTCTGTCTGTCCTGCTTACATCTCCAATGATTCTACACGTTGTCATTAACGTGGCTTCACTCCACATCAGCCACGCCGCTTTGCTAGCTAAAACACCGGTGTCGGCACATAAGGACGCTGTCATAGTCTGTCAACGACGTTGATTAGCTGCGTATATGTGAATCGCATCATTGGCTGGACTATGAGATAAGGTGGCATCGTTCTAATCCCATACGGGAGCAGCCAGTCACTCACTGACTAACACTGCAAAACAGAATTGTTAAAGTTTTAATTTTAATTTCAATTCAGGTTAGATTTTTTTGGGGGCGCAACGCAGATTTTCTGTGCGCAAAGAGCGTGCCAGCAGTGTGCAATCGCACACGTGCGCAGCTTAGAGGGAACATTGGTCAGCAGTATGTAGTAAATATTTTGGATGTGAAAACAAGCTGCATATTCAAATAGTGAAAAATGTTTACCTACAAGTTTATTATAAATGGTCACAGTGTCAAGTTCACTTACAGTTCTTTTCCAAGTTTGATGCGGTAAAGCTTAGGCTTGTTTAGCTTGTGTACTTGATTCAAAAAAGAAATGCAAAAATGGTTAGATAATGTAAAAAGTCCTGATTTATTTGTCTAATATTTACTCTATTCTGCACTTATGGTGAGTCATCCTCTCCCCTTTAAAACATCTCACTGGAAAATATAATCTTCTTGGTTCTCACTTCTAATCTTAGTCATTTTCTTCTAGTTCAGCTTTGATAAAAATTATCAGTATAAAATCCATAAGCATTGCAGCTTCTTTATGACTTGAAAATGTCAATATGATGCATTACCTTTGAAACTGTGAGTTATTTCATATGTTTAGTTATTTATAGGCCATTACTCATTGGTAGTTCCATATGCAATTGTTAGTCACAACATTAAAACTAGCTGCCTAATAATTTGTACTTTGCTATTATGTCTTGAAACTACAACTCGTGGACAAAGAACCTTTGTGGTTAACCTGGGGTGCTGAGCCTCTGTGATTTGGACTTTTCTAGTGTATTTTTTGGATGTTTGCTTAGATCCAGATGTTTGGAGTTTGGCAAGATCAGCACCGTAATCTGTTCAGGAAAAGCTTTTGGATTGTCGCTTGTTGTCTTGTTGAGGGAGGCTGCTGCTGTAAGAGGGTGCCATTGTCTTCCTGGTGGACCTGGAAGCCTTACTCTCGCTGATAGTCATTTAATTCACTATAATAAGAGTTTACTAATCTATACTTGTTGATAAATGCCTTTAATAACTTGCAATCACCATTTGGATTAAAATCTGGCTTCTGAGACATGCTCATTGTCTCCTGGAAACATGGCCCCCGTTGATTTTTGTCCAGAGATTGATAGGATTGCCGTCATGATGGGGGGAATTGTTTGATTTGGATGGAGGTTCCATACATAACACAGAGGTAACCATATTATGAGCCACCATCTCTTGAACTCTTGGCTTCAGAGCTGCTTGAAAACAGCCTATCTTGACTTTTTTACTGCCTCAATTTCATGGGGAATTTATTGCCACCCTCTGCTTAAGTGCCATGAATGTATTTACTGCAAGAGGCAATTCAGATGTCACACTCTTACCACCCTAATGCATCTTCTGAAAGGACTTCCGTTAAGCCAGATACGAGGCCTCCATGGGGTGAGTTGGAAGGAGATGAGAAAGATGAGGGCAGGCAGACGGGTGCTTTAAATCAGTCAGACTGACTCTGGAGGTCACTCTAAGCAGCACATAACTCTCCAGCTCCCCAAACCTCCAAAAGCTTGTCATTGTGTCCCACTTCTGTGTGAGCTGAGCTGATTTTTTTTTTTTAATAATTTATTTTGTATTATTTTTTTAATATACATTATTTTTTTCTCGAGTAATGGCCTTGGTTGCAGCCGCTGGCTAGAGAGAGATTTACGAATATTTCATTGCCCTGTGGTTGTCCATGACTGTACATTGTAATTGTGTTTGTGTGTATGAGACTGCGGCACATGAGCCATAAAGGGTGTCTGAATGATGTGCTGCTGGTACTTTGGGTAAGAAATGGCCACGGGCACATTGTGCTTCTTGTGTAGGGCAGGCACAAACAGCCTACCAGGTTGCCATTGTGAAGGTCATAGCTTTTAACACATTGTGTAGACCCATGAAGATGGAGCCAAACCTGCCTTTCTGACTAAGACAGCTAATTGTCTTGATTTAGGGAGTTGGATTCTGTGAATAAAGAACATTTAAGAAGACATCGTGTCTTTGGGATAAATTTACAATTTTATGTCTATGTAAGAATACAGATTGGTTGCTGACTGTTTTCACACATTTCAGTCTTAATAATGCCCATTTACCATGAGATCAGGGTTTTATTTTGCATTCTTGACTCTGGAGCAGCATTAAATGCATTACATATTGAGAGATTCATACAAAGCTGCAGTAATTTATTACATACACTACCAGTCAAATGTTTGGACAGACTTTCTCATTTAATGGTTTCCCTTTATTTTTATGACTATTTACATTGTAGATTCTCACTGAAGGCATCAAAACTATGAATGAATACATACAGAATTATGTAGTGAAAAAAGTGGGACATTTCTCCAAACATGTTTTATATTTTAGATTCTTCAAAATAGCCACCCTTTGCTTTGTTTGCTGCTTTGCACACTCTTGGCATTCTCTTGATGACCTTCATGAGGTCGTCGCCTGAAATAGTTTTCAACAGTCTTGAAGGAGTTTGCAGGGATGCTGAGCACTTGTCGGCCCTTTTGCCTTCACTCTGTGGTCAATCTCATCCCAAACCATCTTGTTTAGGTCAGGTGACTGTGGAGGCCACTCTCCTTCTTGGTCAAATAGCCCTTACACAGTCTGGAGGTGTGTTTGGGGTCATTGTCGTATTGAAAATAAATGTTGGTCCAACTAAACGCAAACCGGATGGGATGCCATGTCGCTGCAGGATGCTGTTGTAGCCATGCTGTATAAATCCCCAACAGTGTCACTAGCAAAGCACCCCCACACCATCACACGTCCTCATCCATGCTTCACGGTGGGAACCATGCGTGTAGAGAGTATCCGTTCACCTTTTCTGCATCCCACAAATGCAGCTGGAACCAAAGATCTCAAATTTGGACTCATCAGACCAAAGCACAGGTCTTCCATCAGGTTTTCATCACATGTCCATTCCTCATGTTTCTTGGTCCAAACAAACTCTTCTGCTTGTTGCTTTTCCTTAGTCGTGGTTTATTAGCAGCTGTTTGAACATAAAAGCCTGATTTGCACCAGTCTCCTCATTCAAAGTTTTAGCAATTTTTCAGACTGACTGACCTTCATTTCCTAAAGTAATGATGGACTGTTGTTTCTCTTTACTTAGCTGATTGGTTTTTGCCATAATATGAAATCTAACATTCGTCAAAAAGGGCTGTCAGCGGTGCACCAACCTGACTTCTGCACAACACAACTGATGCTCCCAACCCCATTAAGAAGGCAAGAAATAAGCTCTGACAAGGCACACCTGTGAAGTGAAACCATTTCAGGTGACTACATCATGAAGCTCACTGACAGAAGGCCAAGGGTTTGCAGCGCTGTCAACAAAGCAAAGGGTGGCTACTTTCAGGAATCTAAAACATAGGACATATTGAGAATTATTTAGCATTTTTTTTCTTTGCATATATCTTTCTTCTTATACTTGATGTCTTCAGTATGTATCTACAATGTAGAAAGTAGTAAAAATAAAGAAAAACCGTTAAATTAGATGGTTTTGACTGGTAGTGTATCTCACAGTGGAACATTTTCTCACCATTTGCTTTAACCTTTTAAATCCTTTTACACTTCGGACTGCTTTTTACATTTTTTTTTTCCTCAACCAAAATGGAAAGACAAATCTTTTTTGTGGGCTGGCCAAATAAATTCCTCAAATGAGAAATACCACTGCCTTTTCCATTGGACCCTGCACCGTGTGTGAGACTTCACTTTTTACTTTCAAGCTCATCAGTTGATAAGGTGTGGGAGGGAAAGAGAGGTTTTTAATCTCTCTCTGGCTCTGACCTTAATAACACAGGGCCACTCTTGGGCTGCCAGTTCATTCCAGAGTGAGCTGGAGTGTATAATGTTGCATGATTAATACTTTTGCAGTTGCAGTATAGAAACTGGGAAGCATGAAAATAAGCAAAACACTGTAGAGGGCAATAATAAAAACCTTCAGTCACAGGTTTCCCGATCCTTAGGCACAGAACACAACAAGACACGATTTTATTAAGTTGGTCTTCAGACACTGAAACCATGTGTGAATGAGTTTCATTATGCAGTTGAAATGGGGACAGGCTGCCTTACTGAGACGAGTGTGCTGATTGATGATGATCCAGTTTATGACTAATGACTTTTTAATTTTTAAAAAATGGCCTGGATTTGGAAAAATAAGGAGAAATTCCCAGGAGATTGTTTCTAAAAATTCTCTATACTACAAGTAAGCGCTTCGATCACTGGCTAATGTAGCCATTCAGAAATAATGGTTACAAAACAAAAGATGCCTATGAACATACAGACATATTCATATTTCTTGACAGTGCTACTGTCTCCCTTTATTGGTGTTCTGGATTGACGTGCCATATCTTGATACATGTCAAGGGATGCTGATACACCAAATATCAGTATTTCAAAAAATACATTTAAATAGTTGAATGAATACTATGAACAAGAGGGCTCATCCCATGCACAGTCATCCTGAGATGACGTTAGTTGAACAGACTTGCATGAAACCGGCTCGACTCAAAGAGCATCCAACACTGGGCACACTTAGCTTCGAGTTATCAGTTAATTGCTGCATTATCAGAAACAGATTGCACATAATTCCCAACTTGACCTCATTAGTTGCAGATTGTGACAAACATTTATGGCAGGTTTTGGTTGCAGTATTGGTATACTTGCTAATGCCATTTTGTTGCAAAAAAAATAACCAAGTAAGATAACATTATGTTTATTTTATTGGATAAACAAAATTTTGACAGTCTAACTTTGAGGACATAAGTTACAGCTTAAAAAGCTGATAAATGTATGTTGTTGCAATACTCAGCATTTCGTCAAAATCGCAATAATAATTCATCGTGAGTGAAGACATTTTCTGATGAGCTGTTTCCAAACGCAAAACATTTTCCTCCTCGTCTCTAAACTCTCTTAGAAAAAGAGATTTTTAATCTGTGAGATGTATACTTGGACAGATAACGGATATAAATAAATAAAACGCTTATGTACTACCTCTTGCATCATCTTTCAGTTTTCGGTCTTCAGCAGAAAAAAGAAAAAACAATGCAACAACAAACACATCAGGCTGTTATACCTGGATAAATGCTATATTTTTCTGCATTTTCTGAAGTAGTTTGTTCTTCAGACCTGGCAGAACAAAAAAGCAGTAGGATGTTTACCAAGTCATGACAAGTACTAATGAGGCAGGATCTGGTAGACTTGCAGATAGTAAGATTCAGCCTAGACTCCAAATGAGAAAGCTACAAATTTATACTTTTTTATAGGGGGAAAAATCCTCTTATCTTGTAAGTAATGGTTTAAACAAATTGCCATTGTCCAATAAAAAAAACTTAGGAAAACATTAGCTTGTCCATTCGTTGCAGTTCAAATCGAAGAGTTGGAGGGGGAAAAATGCAAAATAGCATAGAAGTGGGATTTTAAAACTAAAAGTATATGCAAGACAATAGTATAAGTATAAGCAGCTGCCACAGAAAAGATGAATCATGTGAAACGACAGCATTGTGTTTCTACTGGTGCTTCTCTGAAGAGTTGAACAGGCTCCCCTTATCCTACACCACAAGCTGTCGGATGTCTCCACACTCCGAGATGTAGTAATTCACAGTGGGTACTAACTGAAAAGAGAAGTAATCACCAGCAGCACTGACTAGAGGTAAAGACGTGTGTCACGGCACATTTTGTGGAGGAATCTTTGGTGCAGTGTGGGTGGGAACACGGTTTATTAACTTAAACATACCCTTTGTTGCACAGTTTATCACGGTGTTAGATGCTTTGTGTTCAGTTTGGCTTAAACACAAAACTTTTTCATGTTTTCCGTTATGAAATTGGTATTTCAAGTTCTTATGAAGGTGTCCATGAACAGATTAATTCCAGCAACACTTGAAGTGTGGAACAAGAACATGGATAATTTAACAGAATTTCCTGCTCCCTACTCTGAACTACATAATACAACATAAAGCCAAATAATAATAATAATAATAATAATATCTTTGGTGCTAATAGCCACCTTCTAGCATCCTGCAGTGCCCTTTCATAGGGATATTGATGAATACAGGTCACAGGAGTGTTCATTTTGGCTGCTATTTCCTCTCTGCAGCAAATTACTGAGGAGCTTTACTTCTGATTGTAGAGTGCATCAGCCACTGGGTCAGTGCAAGCCCATCCACCCCCTTCCCCCCCAATCCTTTGCATGTATCTCCCAAGATACTGTGATGGCAAGCGGTAGCTGTCAGAATCAATCACTGAATTTTGTAGCCTAATGTCCAATTAGTATTCCAAGGTCCTTTAAATAAGCAGTTTGTCAACATTGTCAAGCTCCCCGCACTGCAGCGCTTGTCCTTGGCATATGAGCCAATCAGAATTTGATGAAGCGTCCAATCAACACATATCAGAGGGAGTCAGCCAACGTTTAAGTGTCCATGTCCCGGTGCGTATTAATTTGATTTATAATCCTCGGTGCGTGAACGGAGTGCGTCATGGAAAGCCACGAAGCCAAGAACACAATGAAACTCCTGGCCCTTGTCTTTATTAGCTTGGCTGCATGCCTGCTCCAAGGAGAGAGAAAGTTGGAAGAGGATTTGGATGCTCATCTGCACATGGTGGCATAAAGAGGCAGGCTGTTGGACAGAGAGGGAAACTGGCGTAGCTTGGTGGCCGTAAAATGACAGGTCTATATTTTATGGGCCAGAGATGCACTTTGTAATTTTTGTAAATTTTGTAGCTTGTAGTTGGGGGAACCCCAGCTTTCAATTGGTATTGGGAAGAGCTGTACATCTTAGTCACTTTGTCAAAACCGAGATCATCATTAACCAGAAATGATGATGAGGTAACAGCCATGTAGACAGACTGCAACAGAGGGCAAGAAATCAGCAGATATCCATATAAATGAGAGTGTGATATACAATACACGGCCACATGGACAGGAAATGTGCCTTCTTTTTCTGTTGTCGATGCCACATGTGTAAGAGTTGCGAAGGGGAGGAGGTGTTTTGAAATGGATAGAGAGCAGCACTGATTCAGTAAAAGCTGGCACTCTTTCCTCCCTTGGCTGTGTCATCTTCTCTGTTTGCCCTGGAGCGCCTCTTCACAGCATCAGCCTCCATGTCAGGGCTCATCTCCCAATCTCTTGCTCTTTTTATCCTCCTTCCCTCCCCGAGTCTCCTCTTTTCCAGCCTCTTTTCAAAGCTCATATGAAAAGTAGAGTCTTATTCTTCTCTGTTCAGTGGACCGATGTCTGTATGATTGGTTGAAAGGAAGTAATGCAATATAATGATATATATATATAGAGAGAGAAGACGAGGCTTTGCCATTGGGCCTGTGTGTAGAAAAACACTGTTGTTTTGCATTGAATTGATTGGTGGATTTCACGTTCCTATGACAACTAACCCAGGCTACAACAGCTGCTGTAAATAAACCAATGTAATGCTCAAATGCAAATTATATCAGTGCAACTTGAAATCATACCACCATGATGACTGTATGATTGTGTCCCTTTTGTTTTTTGTGACAGTGATGTCACACGTGTCAAAGGACTTTGCTTCTTCTAACATACTGTTTTTTTTGTTTGTTTGTTTTTTTTAGATGATGAAACATGCCTGGGACAGCTACAGACAGTACGGCTGGGGTCACAACGAGCTAAAGCCCATCGCCAAGAAAGGACATTCCACAAATATCTTTGGTAAGCCAGATACTGCCGCCTTTACCCATCGGCAGTTTGCTCACACAGTCATAAGTCGCACTTGGATGCATGCGTGATGTGCACACACACACACCATCTTCCTAACACTCAGACAAACACACACGGCTCCTTCTCTTGTGGACAAGGTCATGCGATAGTGCCTCCAGCAGGATGCATATCACATTAGGGGAAAAAAATGTTTGCAAACACGAGCATAGGATCGCTGAGGCTGCAACAAGAGGATGCACGTGACGAACAGGAGAAATCTAAATGTATTTGAGATACTGCAGATATTTAACAAGTCTTTATTTAGTGCATAGATCTGCACTTTGTTAGTGAGCAATAAACACTCAAATAATCTCACTGTTGGGCTAACACTCCAATGTGTCAGCCTTATCACAGTAAAGTTGTAGTGTTAGGTTTAAAATTAGACAGTGTAGCTGATAATGCTTGGTGAGAAATTCTTTTTTGTACAAGGAGAGACAATCGGGATTTGTTTATTGGTATGCACCTCTTTATCTGCCATCTATGATGATCACAATGATCCAGCCACTACACTTGTTGTAGTTGAACATTTTGTACATTTTCAAAACATTAACAACATTACCTGCTGTTCAAACTAAATATGTTTTACAGAAACGATTCATATAAAATGTTAAAATGACTGAATTATGGCTTAAACTATCTATCTCTATCTATATATCTATATGTTTGGAAGTCTGTGAAGTCTTTCTTTTTTGGTCTCTGCCAGCACTTGTACAAAACTATCTGGCTCTTCAGCAGCTGATGCTCCACTCTGCCTGTCTGCTGCTTGCTGTGTAGTCTGAAGTGTACAGAGGCTTTTTAGAACTTATTGACTGAGAAGGACCGCCCACTAAGAACTGCGCCAATTAACCAAAACACTAAAGTTGCAGGCTACACAGGCTATGCAGAGGGCTAAAACTCACTGCAAAGCTCCTTTGGGCAAATGGGAGCTGATAAATTTTGGCTGTGAATAGTCTGCAAGTTCATAACTATGCAAACTTTAAGTGCTCGTATTATGCTCAGTTGCAGATTCATCATTTTATTTTGGGATATGTTTGGATGCTTGTTCAGAATTTTTTTTTTTTTTTTACTTCTGTTGTCTGTTGCAATATCTCTTCATATCCTGTACCAGAAATGCTCAGTTTTAGCTTCTGTCTCTTAAAAACCTCCTCCCTAAAAGCACAGATTGCTTTGATTGGCCGGGTTGCCTGGCTAATTTGACCTGTTGGTTATACACTGTAAATCTATTAGTACGAGTGCAGCCCAGCTAACTGAGTCCTCAGTTCCCCGAGAGCTCAGAGAGCACAAAGGTTCTTGAGTTCATTCTTGTAACAAATACAATATTTATACCTGGCTTAGCTCGTGCCTGAGGCATTTTAAAAAACAGAAGCTGCTGAAGTGAAGAAATAATAGTAGTTTTAAATAACCAGTGCCCAGTTAAGACGGAATTTTTGTCAGCAAGGTTGTCCAAATTTCTGATATAGAAAATGTTACTGGTATCTTTATGAACCAAAAGTTCTGAAAATAGTTCTCTTAATTGATAAATGGGCAAAATAATTGCACTAGCAAAGCTGTTTTTCATATGTGCTCATGTTTGATGTTGCTGTAAGGCATTTGTACATTTGTGAATCCTTTGGAGCTATGAAGATCTCTCATTTTATTACGTATAAAAATGGTCAGATCTTCATGTGAGTCAGATCATGGTGGATCCCGGAAAAGTAGTTTGTGTACTATGGGTGCCCCTGAGCTTTTTTGATGCAGAGTGTAATTCAGTGTTCTCTTCAGTGCTGAAAGCAAACCAAGCTCAGAGTCAGCAAATCAAACCCAAGCCTCTGCCATGCTTTAGAAATGAAATATGCTTCTGTTCCAGCCAGAATGTTAGAAATATACGTGTAGCATTTTCAGGCTTCTTGCATCTCTACAGTTTTGCTTTGGCCACTTCAAACTGCCTGTGTGCTATTAGTTCAGATGGTGCATGTCCACAGTTGTCTTAGGTGGTCACATTCTGTCAGTAATCAATAGAGAAATCCAGGTTATTCCAAAGTGTTCCCAAGCGTTTTCTTGTACCTCCTTGTGTTATTAGTCAATTGCATGTCTTCATCTGTGGTCTATGGCTTTCAGAGTTGATGAAGTAGGCACACAGCTATCCAGAGCTATCCAGCCCTCTGTCACAGCTTTGTAAAGAAGACGCAATTAGCACATAACCTGCTAAACAATAGCTGGATGGAATGACTGTGTAGGCTGCAGCCTTTGCCTTTGTGTCGTGTTTGATTCATTTGAATTACGAAAGTAAATGGTGAAAAGATGAGGAGAGCTATGGTTAATATCGATAGATGTGTTAGTAATAATCACTGCCAATAATGATACGCAAAATCTCATTTAAGTCGTTGGATACTGTGAGCTTATTCCTGTGAAAATGTGGCTTTTTGCTTGTTTATCTGTTTGAGTTGCCAGCTTGACTTGTGTGTTTATGCTAATGTTGCTGGATGTGTGCGTTTATGTGCGTGTGTGTGTGGTGTGAGGGTGCATGCTTATGAGGCGTTTGTGTCAAATTGGAACGTTCCGTCTGGCAAATTGGCCGGAGGCGCCTCTGTTATTTTATGAGCTGCTGCTAAATGGTAGATAGATGCTGCTTGTGTGTGTGTGCGCACTTCCATTTGTTAGTATTCATGTGTGTCTGACTGTTCATCTGCAGCATGTCCTTTTGTGTTTTATCATTGTGTCTGTCTGGGTGGTTTTCCCCTGCCGCCTTGTAATAGCTGACTCTGGATAGATGCTGTTATTATTCACTGGGTGGCCAATAAAATACAAGCAAGACACAAGGCAAAATCAAGCATTGCGCTCCTCACAAAACACACTTCCATTATTGATGAGGCGTATCCTGTCTTCTTACAGGCGGTATTGATTGTGTTTTGGTGTGATTTGGAGAGAGTGCAGAATGCAGAAAGAAAAAGCAGTATTTGAGAGATGCAGTGGACCTCCTGCTGTGTTAGCTATTACTGACATTGACTGCTTTTAACACGGGGGACTCAGACATCCAAAAGTCTGGCTGACTGGATGAAAATAGTGCGAGTTATGGATTTAAACCACGTTCATAATTTGCTAGACCCTGATGCACTGCACGTTGGGATAAAAAGTATCCCTTTGCATTTCTTTAAACTTGAATTCTGAACCTGACTTTTTGACTGGAGGGCAATGTGGAAAGATTTCTCATCTCCGACCAAGCGAGCGCGGCATCGTCCCGTTTCAGGCTAGAACTGAGAAGCGTTCTGTTCCCGACAAAAGCATTACATACATAACAGTTTGTATACAGCTAGCTTCTATTTAACATGCCCTCCATGCAGCTGTTAAAAAAGAAAATGCGTAAAGCTCTTTGTGCTCACTGCATGCCTTCCAGCTCAGCCTTAATCTGTCCTGAGAGAAGAGGGCTGGCCAGAATGGTAACAAGTGGACCAGGGCTCCCATTGTGCCTCAGATAACCTTGTCTCCTCTGCCTCGCGCTGATGCTGATGCATTTATTTTTCCACCCTGTTCTGTTGAGATGAGCTGAGTTGATTTTTGACTTCAGATCCAAACACATCCTTTGTCTACACAGTTCAAGCCACTATAACTCATGACCTTTCTGTAAGACAAAAGTAGCAAATACACTGGATTTTTTTAAAACTAGTATATGCCTGTGCCTAATACTACTAAAACAGAACAAAACAGAATTAGATATGATGATGCGGTAACAGTCATGTAGACAATTAATTTTTTTCCCGTCCTCGTGCTTTGCGTTTGCAGTGCGATCTTTTTCATTCGTTTTGACTCCAGTCTTGGCAGACGATGGAGGCGATACTGCCCCCATAGCTTCCTGTAGTGTATTGCAGTTACAAACATGCATTTACGTGGTATTAGTATACGACACATTGACAATGTAAATGTCGACTATTTGTTGTAGTCGACGTCATCGATGATGCCAACGAATCGTTGTAGCCCTACTTGCAGTAGAAATTGAGGAGTGTTGTTTCTTAGGGTTGCTACTTTCTATAGATTTAATTTGTGGCTTTTTGAAGTAATTTCAGCGGCTTTAGTCTCGTCTCGCGACACGCGAGGGAGTTCAGTGGTGAGTCTGAGGCCTGCCATCCATACTCTGTCTAGTGGCTGTTATTGCTTTATTGGTTTTGCAGTCCAGCGATTTTCATCTAAACCTGCAAGTGGAGATTTGCTCATATCTCATCCCCATGGCTTTTTCCCAGCGGCAGTTTGACACGCTCACAGTAAATGATATTACAGACAGCCTCAGGCATGTTGTTGCTAGAGGCCTGTTAGGTTGGAGGCGATGGGGATGATGCAAAGCGGGGATGAGGCTTGGACACCTGGCTCCACTGTCAGCTCAGTACTGGAGAGAGCTGCCTCATTATTCATAGCATGCTTTTTCCATTACAAGATTACTTTGGTTGTTTGCCCACAGAGATGATCTGTCACTTTAAACTCAGTTTTCAACAACACATTCTCGGTTGTAATCTCAAAAGCATTTGATGCTGTTTCTTTGTTTTGCTGCTTTTCTTAATGGCATTAAAGCTCGTAAATTACTGCATTCAACTAAAGCAAAAAGAATTATTACAGGATTTTCAGTATACGAGTCATTTTTCTTTTGGGGGGGGGTTAGAAGACTATCTACAGGCCCTCTGTGTACCAATAGGTTCTCTTTGGCTTCAGTCACTTTCAGAGTCCTGTAAAAATACCAGATCAAACCCTACTTTGATTTCAAGCTTTGCTAATCAGTAGACTCAGCCATGTAATCTTCTGTAGAGCTACTGGATTTTCATTCCTTCTCACATTATCTCTGCTGGGTTTGTGTGGATGATGTAATGACCACTTTCACTCAGTGTCATGTAACTTTACTTGACCCTGTTGCTTACATGCCTTTATGTGATGGCTTCATGATCAGTAAGCAAAATAACATGTTTATGTGCAGATATTAAATAAGTAATATCTAGTGCCATAAACTGAGTTCTTGTACCAAAGTGTGCCTTGACTGTTTGGCTATGAGGTCAGTTCCTTGATCATTAATATGGAAATTGTCATGACCATTGATCAACCACCAATCAAAGTGCGTTGGGGTATTCATGATATGTTAGAGTATTTGTGCATGTCCATAAAGTCTCTGTATACAAACAAAAGCAATGCGATGCATCTTGTGCTGCTCTGGGTGTATTGTCAGCATTGATCGCAAGATATTGAATAACCCACAGAGCCTACTTCTAGTACTTAGTTATCTTTTTATGGATGCAGCATGCTGTCAGCTGTAAGCTATTATCCAAAACTCCTCACTGTTGTTGCCTTTTTCATGAGGGTTGATTCCAGAAATCTTATGGCACTATTACCATGGTCTTAGTTTGGTGCTCGTAAGTGTAAAACAGTGTCAGCCAAACCCTTACTGTTCATAGGCGAGTCGCCGAACTTAGATCTGTTTTGCATACATAAATACCTTCCTAACATTTCACCTGACAGGGTGTCATTATCACTCACCTTCTACATTTTATTTGCAGACACATCTCTCGTGTACAGGTAAAACTGATGAGACACTATCAGTTTTACCTCCAAACAACCACAGTTTAACTAGGTTACTTTGTTCACGGTCATGTGTGCTTCAAGTAGGAAAATTTACTTGACAGTGCCGAGAGTTTATAACACAAGCTTTTTAAAAAAAAATTATTCTGTTTGTTTGTAAAAGGAAACTCTTATTCATCTCATATTTTGGAAATAATGGGAAACTAATATTCTGTTGGTTAATACTTAGTAACTGAAGTGATTTTCCATGTTGGATGAGAAGCCATGCATGTTTAACTGAAGGCATTTCACTCCCAAAGCTTGCACGTTGTATGCTTGGATGTGTTGATGACTGAGACAGTAAGAAAGAGTGGAGTGGGGTGAAAGGTTTGCCTGATGATTGCTTCCTAATGATGGCCCAAAGACTCGAGACTGCTTTCTGCAGCAGAATAGGAAGCAGAGGAAGAGCGTGAAGCAGAGATCAGGGATCGTGGAGGGGAAGACAAAGAGAAATCCAGCTGATGCTTCACTAAGCTCCATGCCTCTTAGTTACTGTTGCCATGCTTGTCTGCACATTTCAGGTTCACAGTGGTAACGGTGGCAAATTTGCTCACTGAAATTCTTAGTGTTTCTGGAATCACAGGTTCATGATGTCAGGCTGTAGTTAGAGCAGTAACCATCACTATATTCCACAGATTCACCTGCCAAATGGACTTGATTTGCCGAGTTGGAAGTAAGTTATTAGTAAGTTATTGGATATATTGTAATCTGATAGCAGTGAAACATAACAATGAAAACAAATGGAAATTCTTACATTAGTGGTTAAGGTTAAATGCATTTTTTATGGCTTCTAAAAATGTATTATTAGTAATTGTAACCTCTTGACACCACTTCAGATCTGATCTGTACCTGCTAGAATTAATTGGTACTTCTATTTATGACTGAGCTTGTTACATAATTCCTACCCTGACAGGCTTTGGAACAGTTACAATGTGAAAAGAGAGTTAGAGTAAGACCTGAATTCTGCTCCCAAACAAGGCATCAAATCTTCTTCAGAACATTAATGTGAGCCTCCCTTTCAGATTAAACTTTCAGCAGGGCTGCCAGTGCCGAATTGGACAGCAGGAAACAGAAGGATTTGCCTGCTGCTGAGTCCAGCAGGAATGTGCATAAGCCTCTCAAACAGAGAAGAAAAAGGGGAAGGTTCTTAAACAAAACATCACCTTGTAGGTTTGTACCCACAGGCTTTGGCATTTTTATTGTCTGCCATCAATGTGAGCAGATGATGATCAAGGTTGTATAACTGCTGCTGAATAATTGGTTTGGGCTCATTGGAACCAGTCGGGTTGTTACTTTTTGTTAAAGGGATCTGATTCAGTACAGTGCAGGGAGGTTTGGTGGCAGTGCAAAGCTGTGAAAAAGTTGTACTCGGCGGCCCAGTTGTTTTGATGTGAATTTGTTTCAGATAAATTGGTTGTATAGTTCTGTCTCCCAGAAAATTTCATGTGCATACCATTTAGATTTTGTAGGAGTTGCTGACCTTTTATTTAACTAAAATACTTCAGGAAAGGTCACACTCCTCTTTCCTCCCCATTGCCCACACTTACACATCTTGGCCAACGTTCTCTTTTCATACAGATGACTTTCCTCAGCTTTGTTGTTTTTTTTTTGTTTTTTTTTGTCTGTCAGTGACAAAGACCCACATTTGACATTATGCTTTGTGTTTTAAACAAAGGAGACTTTGACTCACGAAACATAAATTGAGCTTTTGAAAGGCTAGATTGCAGTAACTTTGTACAAGAAAGGCTGCGATAATTGCCCTAGTAACCAGCTTAACGCCCATATATTCTCTTTTTACAGTTGAGCAGATGGATCATTTAGATGACCTTTTTAGTCATTAAGATTTAATAAAATGGAGTGATGAAAAATACGCTGTGCAGATGTTTTTCTGGTTCCATTGTCCTTGTGGGCGATTATTACCTCTTGACAAGAAGACATTTTTTTTAACTTGATTGCAGTGCTAAGGAACATTGTTCACATCTCACATCTCTTATTTTATTAGCTTTTTTAATTATTTTTCACAAAGATTAGCACAGTCACCAAAAGAGCATAGACACCTATCTAAACTTTGTATAACTTGTCTGTTGGATATGGAAAATGTAGTGTAGATCAAATTTGCTGAATCTGTTTTCTTCTTTCTTCTGAGTTAATATTCAGTTCTGAGTCGTGTTCTTTTAGACAGACCTGTGGTGTTCTGTCCGTGACAGGCCAGGCCAAATTACAGAAAATAATACCAGCAGTTTTATTACAACTTTGTATTCAAACTAGGCTCAAGGGTGAAAAACAAACACTCACAGTAGCCATGTGGGGATATATATGTGATATAGGGATTCACAGTAACCCTATAATCCTAGCTCCGCCCATAGTGCAGGAGAGTTGCACATATTGTCATATAATCACATAATGGTGGCCTATCTAATTCGATTGCGTCATCATTAACTGAGCTGAAATCCTTTGACCATTCAACTCTTCATTTGCAAACACAAGTGACACTGTTGTCAAAGCTATTTGTTTAATTTTCTTTGCACATGGGGCAAGGGGATGCCAGCAAATACCTTTACACTCAGACCAGTGCCGACTGAGGCTCTTTGGCACCGAACCTGGAAACGGGCATCCGGGCTGAGGTTTAGCCAGGGAGCTCATGTAGAGCTGAAAAGCCCAGACTGACCAGCAACACTCTGAGGCAGAAAACAGAACACAGCAGATGTTTAATTCTGCTGCCAAATAAGTTGGTAACCAGTTACTCATCGCCAGCCAGGCTAGTCTGAATTGTCTTGGGGAGTTTGATTTGGCTTCATTAATTGCCACTGGGTATATTACAGAACAGGCTGCAGGGCCACACAGGACCTGGGTCCATAGAAGAGGACAAACGGTCCAGAACTGTGCAGGGCGCTTTAACTGTGCTTGCTAAATTTGTTGGAACAAAGGTTCACTTTAAAGCAAAAGGCATCATGGTAATCTTGACTTTGGTGACTCCAGCTTATTTTATTTCACATCTCCCAAAATTGCACCACATATATGTTAGGAATTATTTTTTTCTGCTGGTAACAGCTGCAGCATTTGTGAAGAAACGATGCCATTTATGATAGAGTTAGATAGTAGATTAAATCCCTGTGACACTAACTGAACTCAGCTACTTTGTTAAAGTCGAACTGGAGTATTTCCAGGTATCCTGAACACTCCAGAGAAAATACTGTTTCTTTAAATGGAGCAGGGTTGTCATGATACTTTCAAATTCAATACTGATACCCAGGAAAATGCTTGATTTTCAATATCATTTTTTAAACCACTGGAAAGATTTTGGCCCCATCCTGCAACAACAGATGTAGTGGCAACAAAAGGCATTTCCTGTAAATGTAAAATTGTTCATTTTACATAACTTTTTACAATAATTTCCAAATTATAAGTTAGATTTAAAACACTGGTATTTAAGATTAAGTTTAGAGGATTTATTCATTTTATAAATCAGAAAAGTTAAAGTTTCTGATTTTGTCTACGTCTGCCTGCAACCTCTCACTGTTCACACTGATCCACCTCATTCTGCAGCTCTTCACATCTTCATCTCTGCTCTTCAGTCCTGAAACCGGCATAATCCTGCTGCTCTGCTCTTAATTTTACTCTTTATTTGCTCGGATTAGTTCTCCACACTCTATAGGTGAACTGAATAGAGAGTCTAGTTCCCCCAGTGCTCTGTTTGCACAGCCTGCCTCGTTCTACATGTGGCTGCAATCGGCACTTCCACGGCTTAATATTTCATGACCTGCAGTTCTCTAGCTGCAATGTTAATTAAAATAGATGGCTGATGTGTCCATCTATCTTAATGAGTTCCTGGAATAACAAGCACCTATAACACGTGTTATTTAGATTCAGCAGTGTGGAACACTAGACACATTTCCTGTTTGTTGTAGTAGTAGGAGTAGCTCTTCCTCAGAGTTTGCATTTAGAATTTTAAAAACTTTTTCTGACATTTAAATGTACCAGGCTTCGAGCAGCATGGTACATTGTCAGCTTTTTCTGTTTGGATCAGCTCTTCTCTACTGAAGGGAGGAAGGGTCTCATAATTTGGCAAGAACTAGACCCTTATTTACTTTCTTGCAGGTCAGTAAACGCAGCATCATACAGAGATTTGTTAAAGGGAATGGCTCTTCTGGTAACACTTAAACCTCAGATTTCAGCTTCATCACACGTCCTCAAACACACTGCAACTTAAATGTGGGATCTCTGACTTCAGCTTTCGGAGGGCAGCCCTGGATCTTAGGGAGAAATAGTCTGTACAGGAGTAAGAAGAGTAGACTTGCAACTACACCTGCATGTCCACAGAGTTGTGTAGAGGTCATGATAAGAAACACAAGGCACGACACGGACGCTTGAAACACAAATGCTTTGTATGCATCTCCACACATCACCTCTACACTTTCTTCCATTTTCATTCGATTCAGAGCCAAACCAAGCGAATTTATGCATGACACGCACAAACACACACACCTGAGCTCTCAATCATCTCCCACTCTCCCTGAGCCGACAGTTTACAAGACAGGGAGAATGGAGACTGAATAATGGCATCACGTTTTCGTGCCTCGTGTGAATTCGTGCCTCTGAAACCTGTCGTCTAATGAAACCGGCACGGAGCCTGGGACGGAGAGTGTGAGTGTTCGAGAGAGGGAGAGAGAGATAATGGAGGGGGAGAGGGAGAGAGAGATAATGGAGGGGGAGAGGGAGAGAGAGGTGTGTGAAATTGTGATAGATGGAGAGAGCATGTTGAAGAGTGGGGGGTGGAGTTCAGTTGAAGTAGTGAGAAGCTGTGTGGTGTATCAAAGGGAAGGGAGAGTACATGAATCTATGTTAAAAGAGCAGGAGACCTGATGAGAGTGTGTGTTGGTTTGCAGCTGGCGAGGTCTGTGTGCACGAGGCAGTGGCAATAATTCCCTGAATAAATAAACGTCATCCCGGCCAATTTGTCTCTGATAAGCAGCGCCTGGCAACCCTAAAATCAACTCCTGGAAGCACCAATTCAACTTCATGTGATGCCTTTGGTGTTGTTTATATCAAGGCTGCAGAGCAGTCAGGTCGTGAAAACCCATGGCAACAGGACATGACAGATGATACAGGAAGATGCATGGTGACCGTTCGTAGGGAAAGATGTTGAGTCAAATTAACAAAAAATAAATTTTTTAATGAGATGTATATGTAAAAAAGCGTGAATGGATTGTTCGCGAATCTGGGTTCTGAATGGAGCGATCAAGGAAAGATTAGGGAGAACGCAGCAAGACAGTGATGAATGAGCACAAGCAGATGGTTCGGTATACGAGGGAGGGGCAGACGAAAAGATGGAGGCTGAGCTGGAGAGAGAAACTTTCCAGGTGTAATAACAAGGTTATTTCCAAAGATGAGAGCGAGCAGAATTTCTCAAGGTTAGAGAAACGCACCCAGAAGAGTCCGGCGGATACACATAAGTAATCTGCACATTTAAATTTTCTTTTGCTTTGAATTTGGAGTTGGGATTAGAAGATGGAGGGTGATTCATTTGATGAGGTTGTTGCTAGATTGGATTGGCCAAAGAAATGCTCCGCTGTCATTGGTTTTCATGTTGGCAAACGCGGACGAGGTGAAAAACCCAGAGAACACCTTCACTACGTGAGAAGTTGGAGTTTTTAAAAATGAACAAAGAAAAAAGCCTTTCGCTAAGATCTTCTGCTCTACATACAGAAGGGCAATTTGTCCCCAATCAGTTAATCCAGTCCAATCCTTTTTGTTTATATGTTACCAATTCACAGCAACAGTCACCTCAAGGTGCTTTATATTGTAAGGTAAAGACTCTACAGTATTTCCAGTTCTTTGAAGTATCACTTGCAGGTTTTGTCATGAACATAAGGATTGAATAATCACTTACAGAGGATTTTAAGGGCTATTTTATTTCTATTTGGATCAATACCCAAATTGTTATCTTCAAATCCAAGACATTTTAACACAACATGCGTTGTCTGGGATGTCTTCTGTTCAAGATGTTTGATAAACACCAAAACTCCTTTTGGTATTAAAATCCTCTTTTCTGGACCATAGACAAGAGGTTTGATACCCTTTTGTTGTTTTAGAAGAAAACGGGTCCGTATATAAAATGTTAGTGTCACATTTCATTTGCTTCACAACACAACAGTGTTAATGATTGACAGAGCAGAGGTGTCATTGTTGTGAACACATAGGAAGCACTGCATTTAGGAGCTATTGCACAAAACCTTTAGAGGAGTATTCTGAGATGGTATCTTTGACAGGCCTCTGTCTTTGCGTCAGCAGTGTCACATTGCTATGGGAGCCTCAAGCGTACCTGTAGGTGATGGAAGTGACAGAAGGGAGGGAGATGGGGGTTGTGTGGTGCAGCAGAGGGGCTCTGCTCTACCAACGGTCGCGCCAATCTGTCAAGATCCGGCAGGCAGCCAGGGCATCTTGCTATCAGCTCCGCCCGCCTGACTGCAGTGTATTTTTAGAGTGATTTAGAGGTTCCTGTCTATGATGATAATAACACTGCAGCTCCTGCATGAAGCCAGACACTCTCCTTTTGAATGGATTCATAGATAAGAAGGGATGGCGAGCAGACTCAGGAATTCTAGCTGTTCACGCAGCTTCTGATCTGAAATGGGGACGGCTTTAAAGGGCAGTGCCACTGACTTTTACCTCTGAAATATGGTGGTAATGTATGCAAACCGAACTAAAGAAAACTGGAAGGCAATAGTAGAAAGGGTGTAGATGATCTGATGAAATAGTCATTTTGATGATATTTCCTATAATATCCTATAACTCCTTTTTTCACTTTAATTTCTAAGGAGGGTTTTGATTTACATAAAGTTGAACCTTATAGGCACAAAGTCCGTTTTAATAACTTATAATAAGCAGTTCCCTGTTCCTGTAATGTCTTATGATTACTAGTCTCTTCCTCAGAATGGAAAAGGCAATGAAATGTGGCAATGTGTTTGAATTAGTCCTACTGTGACATGCTTTATATGAACACACATTAGCAAAGGAAAAACATTTTAAAATGTCACTGAATAACAGACAAACACACAGAGCTGCTCCTGTGGCTGCAAACTGATCATTTTTTATGGTTGCTACCATTCGCCTTGGCTTAATGCTTTTGCCCATTGATTGGCCACTCCATATCTTTCTGAAAATATTAATTCAACAGTTTTAAGTTCTGTTTTTTTTATTTTCCTTCTTTCTTTTCTTTTTTTTATTAGAAATGCACTGATTGCAGCTTCCTTGGCTTCTTGGACTTTTTTTTTTTTTAACTGTGTCTACTTTTTGCTGATTTCAATGATCTGAGTTCTGATTAGCTTTAAAAGATCCATCTTGAACTGCGTGAGAGGGATTTTTTTTTTTTTTTATTGGTTTGTTGTTCCGAATGTTTATGTGGTGGTGTGTCAATGTCACAAGCTATTGTCATGTTAGCTTGTGGCTGTGAATGCGCATCCGACTATTTATTTGAAGTATTATAAACATTTTAAATGTAACTGCTGTCTGGGTTGTTGTAATTATGTCCAATGATTTGATTTAAAGCTGTACATTTACAGCAGCAGCAAGCCTGTTCTGTATTCACAGTAAATTGAGCAAAAATGTAAGCATACTTTAAGTAATAAATGAATTATATTAAAGTTAAACACACTAATTTACAGTATAAGTAACGTAAGCGAGAGTAGAGTGTGTAATTGTAGCTATATTTGATAAATTTCAGTTAACGCCACACACACAGTTTTTCTAAAAGCCACCAGACACACAAATTATTAGTACTTTGGAAAAAGGAAAGCTACAGGGTTTGGTGCTAATAAAGACAAACCCATTGAGCGAGCCTGAAGAACAATGCTAATGCCAAATGAGACGGTGGCTAATCAGAGAGAAAATTATCTTGACCATGTGATCAGTGAATGTCCTGTCAAAGACGTACACAGGCTTACACTCCAAAAACACAAAATAATCAGTAAAGCAAGTTTAAAGTGGATTGGACGAACTGTTGTCAACCGAGGCAAAGAACAGCAACACACATGCAGGCCTCTTGGACTGAGTAGTGCGATATGTGACGTGCTTATCCTCAGGTTAGGGGTAAATCATCGTTGTTGGAGCGATAACGCTGCACAGGCTAAATCTTTGTAGAAAATAGATCCAACTGTTATCTGCACTGACTTTTCACTTTCTCTTAATAAGTTCAGTGCATCTCTTGCACTGTGTACAGTTTGCAGCTTTTTCCATGCATGCGTCTTTGGGAGAGCCTCTGATGGATGTAAAACCAATGTCACTGTTAATTGCATAAATAAATATTCATATGAGCAATAATTGATGGAAGAATTTCAATTGTTTGATCTTGTGTGTTGTACAGGTAGTTCTCAACTGGGGGCAACCATCGTGGATGCAGTAGATACTCTGTACATCATGGGTCTGCACGAGGAGTTCAAGGATGGCCAGGAGTGGATTGAACAGAATCTGGACTTCAGTGTGGTGTGTACCCACCTTCCCTCTCTACACATAAAATACCCAAGAACACTTGGGTATAATTAAGCCTTCCATTAATATCTTAATGATGGTCTCCAGCTTGTCCACATAATGCTCTTAATGCGCTGCTGTCATAAGAGATGACTTGCACTTAAATAAATATCACCGGAGTGCTCATTGATCTGATGCATGCTTTCTTGACATGATTTTTCATCAGCCCATCAGCACTATTAGACCATAAATAATATGCAAACATTACTCAAAATCCCTGTGAATGTTGGCACTGAATTGTCACCAATTAATTCATCTGGATTGTATCACTCCAGTGTTGCTGTTGGAAACTATTAGACTAGAGAATATTTTCAGTATTCATCCTCATATCGAGCATTATAGTAATAATGATTTCAAACATTGCTTCACTCAGGCTGTGTTTTGCAGTCACAATCGTGACTTTGTCCTCTCTATCCATTTTCTTCTCCCTTCCTGTCCTCACAGCCTTTTCTGTTAAGTGTTTCTCATTTCCATGTCTTGTCCATCAGTTCAGCAGCTCCCCTCATTTATTTCCTCTGCTTCAGTCTCCCATCACCAGCTTTTCTTTCCTTCCTTTCAGATGTCAATCACCTCTTTTTTTTAATAATAGAAATAATAATAATAATAATAATAATAATAATAATAATAATAATAAAATAGGCCTTTCGCTTCCCTGGATGACAGCTGGATACGGGCAATACAGCGCCACACCCGCGATCTCTGAAAAAGGATAATGCGGAAACGGCAATGCATGATGAAATAATAATATAATATAATAATAATAATAATAATAATAATAATAATAATAATAATAATGGAATTTGGCATTTATATAGCCTTTTCGAGCCCTCAAAGCACTTTACAATTCCACTATTCATTTCACTCTCACATTCCACACACTGGTGGAGGTCGTTACAGCTGCCCTGGGGCAGACTGACAGAGGCGAGGCTGCCATATCGCACCATCGGCCCCTCTGGCCATCACCAGTAGGCGGTAGGTGAAGTGTCTTGCCCAAGGACACAACGACCAGACTGAGTAGCGCTAGGGCTGCAACGACTCCGGTTCAGATTATTCCCTAGCACATTAACAGAATAGAATTAACTACGGCTCTACATCGATTAGGTTCGAAGGTTCAACGCGTTCTTTATTTGTCACATGCATAGTTATAGCATAGTATGGAACCAGCACAGTGAAATGTAACGCTGACCGCATCTCGCACATTGGTGTGCTAAAATATAGGGGGTTGGGTGGGTAGGAAGATGAGAACATTTATAAACTTTATGTAATATATATTACTATTATATGTAGTGTATTAATAACTATATTATGTACATATTTATATAATCATTTGAGGCGGTGCAGACGACTATTTCGTGATCGATAATTAGACAATCCGCTAGTCGATTACCAGTGCTTTTCGGTTCGGCGGTACGTTCATATGGTACTTCGAACAATACAAGAGATTCTTGTAATTTTTAAATGTTTATCAACTTTCCTGGGTTCGTTCGTCGATGCTACCGGTTACTGATGTTGAGCGCTCAGTGAATCTGCGTTCGACTACTCGCCTAGGCCGCAGTGAGCCTAGGCGATGTCGAGCGCAGATTCACTGAGCGCTCAACACAGACAGCATGTCAGAAGGAAGAGCGCAGGGCAAGCTAGCGAGACAGAAGTTAAGCTCTCCTTGCAACATGGACCTCCCCCACTCTCATTCAGATCTGGCGTTTGGAATTATTTTGGTTTTCATGTGACGTATGACCCTGAAGGTAAGCGAGTCATGGACTAAAGTAAAACAGTATGTTGGATGTGCCATGCAATGCTCAATTACATGGGTGGGAACTAGTGTGTTAGCGCAGTTAGCTCGTTAACGTGTTGGCCGTCTAGCCCCATGCACGGGGCGATCGGCGGTAGCTCGTTAACGGAGATTTGCCGTGTTGTGGCGTTAAGGTCATTTCAACGAGATTAACCTGAAAGCACTAGTGGGAACACAACGAATATGACTGCACATTTACGCCGACATCATCCTAGTGCAAAGACAAGTGGAAGCAGAAAAAAAACAAGCAAGCATGCTACTAACTTTAGCCGAGTCATTTAGACAGCTGTTTAATATGCTGCTGAGAATATAGCCCAGAAGAAGCGGATAGTATAGCTTTTATTTTGGAAAGAGCATTTCTCTGTAATAAACTCTCTTTTCCAAAGATGAGTGATTCCTCAATCAGATACAGGGCTTGCAATTTTTTCAGTCGGGCTACCAAAATCTATCTCTTCCCTGCCCGTCGGGCTATTGTAGGAAAAATATATGTCAATGCTTTTGCATTCTTTCAGAAATGTAGCTGGGTAATTATGTCATTGGCATCGGTGAGCCACTGTCAATATGTGACATATTGAAGTCGCGTTTGAATTTGCGCTTGTTTTTTTGCTTTCACTTTGCAATCGTGCGAACTGTGTATAGAGAGCGACAGCACTGATCTGTGAGTGATGATAATTTGTGCACCAATTCCTCTGACATCGTCTTATTAATCGTTAGCTTACTATGCAAACATGACAAGTGAAATCTCCCGCAGCAAGCTTAAACATGTGAGAGGTTGATCGCGCAGAGAATCGCTGAGCTTATGTGAGTGCGTGTGTAAAAGCATTTCAGTTCTGCTGAGCCAAATAAGACAGGTCAGGGTGAAGAAGTGACAGCCAAAGAAAAGCTTACCACAAAACGGAGAAGTTATGACAAATCAGACTATAAGGCAAAAAGAAAGTGCAGCTTTATGGTTTCATGGACAAAAGAATTTCTGTGGCTGCATATGATGAGCTAAATAACCAGGGCTGCACATAAGTGGTCCGCAGGTGCGCATTCGCTGTCAAAATAAAAAACACGCACAAGGGTTAGGGTTAAATTTAAAAACTGTACTTTTGAGTTAAAATATATATTTATAATTTTAATAAATGACAAATTAAAAAGGCATGAACATTTTTTTGTATCGAAAAAATATCGAACCGTGACACCAAAGTATCGAACCGAACCGTGAATTTTGTGTATCGTTGCACCCCTAATGTGTATGTGTGTGTGTGTGTGTGTCTGTGTGTGTGTAAATATATATGTATGTATATATATATATATATATATATATATATATATATATATATATTATAGTGGATTAATTCTGCGCTATGCTTGTGGCTCAGTGAATCTGCGTTCGACTACTCCGCCTAGGCTGCACTGTCGACCCTAGGCGGAGAGTCGAACGCAGATTCACTGAGCGCTCAACACAGACAGCATCGTCAGAAGGAAAGTTGATAAAATAAATTACAAATTTTGTATTGTTCGATACATATGCGTACCGAACCGAAAGCACTGTATCGAACGGTTCAATATCGATACGAATATCGTTGCACCTCTAATATATACACATATAGTATATACACTGGGTGAATGTGCAGTAGTAGCAGCAAGCAGGAGAATTCTGTACATTAATATGAATAGATATCTGACTATTTTACAGGATAGACAATATAAACATATTTAAAATTAAAGGAATATATTTAAAATTAAAGGATTAATCGAGTAATCGGATAAGAAATGCTGTTCTCTTATTAATGAACACACAGGTTTTTCAAAATGAACTACTCGTTGGTTTCCATTTTTAGAAATTGCAGTTTTTTAGAGCAAACAGCTGTCAAAAACAAAAAGAAAACAACTCAACCCTTTAAAATGGCACGTAAATACAATCAAATTACATTTTTTAAAGAAAATATTTCCTTAAATGCAAAAATATATAAATAATCTCAAATAGAGCCAAAGTCAAAATAAAATAAGATATACATGGAATCTAACCTAAGGCATATCAATTGACCTTCAGTGGTGATCACAGGAACAGTGCTGCTGTTTAGGACGCTAGAACCATGTTTTCTTTCACTCAGTCTTGGTGATGGCGCCGCCGCCGCCGCTTTGCTCTTCACGGTGTGTAAACAGACTCTGGCTCCACGTTAAACTTTGACACCATCATCATCATCATCATCTCTGCTGTTGTGTTATCAGTGTGTTTGCCCTTAATGTCAAAGTTTTATTGTCACGCTGCTCCTAAATGCGTTTATATTGCAGGGGTGTTTTAGCTGCAAACGTGTCTCCATGGTGACGCTACGGAGCCATGTATTAAAGGAAGCATCGAAGCAGAGAATTTGTGTTGAGAATTATTTTGCAATTGAAGTATTCAAATTATGCAATGAATTGTTGCAGCCCTTCTCCTCCTATATACTCCATTATTAGCATTTTCTGCTCTTAAGCGTGCTTCATACAACTTGCCTCATTCACCCATTTACACACATTGACATAAACACTTTTTTTCTATGCTTTCCTACCTAAGTGTTTACTATCTAACATTCGTACATAACCCCCGAAGTTGGAAAACAACTTGGGAGTTAGTATCTTGCTGAAGATATTTGGCATGCAGCCTGAAGCAGGAATTGACCAACCTTCCGATTAGTAGATGAGCTGCTCTACCTCCTGAGCCAAAGCAGCTCACTCATTCCCCATCTTTCACTACTCACTCGCTCCTCAGTGCATTCTCAGCCTTTAAAAGTGCCTCTGTATTTCTAAATAATGTGGCTTTACATGTAGTCTTGTTTATTCTAATCAGTTTTCCCTAAATTCAATTCAGTTCTTCTGTCCACATTCTGGCAATCCTCTTCTCTTTTTATTCCTGTCTTTATACCGGCACCAAACTCTGGTGCCCAAGCTTCTTACTACACCTACTGAGCCAATCACAGGACACCAAGCAGGGGATCTAACAGCCTGACACTTGGAGGGCTAATTAACCTCGGGATCACTGGGGTTCTGCAGAGAAGAGGAATGGAGAGAGTGAGAGGAGAAAGGCTTAGATTGCATGGAGGACATGGGTGAAATTGGGTTAGGAGAAATGCAACTGAGAGAGAAACTGAAACTGGTCAAGATCAGTCACAGTTTAGTTGAATGGAAGGAGGAAGATTAGGGGGGAGGGCAAAATGGCCGCAATATGGGTAAAATAGATGGGCAAGGGAAAGAGGAAAAATAAAGGTTAAGAAAAGAAAAGATGGGGAGAAAAGACAATTATACATAAAGATATAGTAGTGACTAGAGATGGCACGATACCACTTTTTTATGTCCGATACCGATATCATAAATTTGGATATCTGCCGATACCGATATGAATCCGATATAGTGTTTTTTAATCAACAAAACTGTTCATTCATACTTCTATCACGTACCTGCCATGTCAACTGCTGATGAATGTCTCTAAATTCTCTTAAAAATGCTTTATATAAACGAGTTGCCTCATGGACTGTAAATAAATTGTCCTATGTAGTTCCATTAAATATGGTCCAAAAGGCAACAGCACAGTGAACAGGCCCAGTTCAGTCATTTAATTTAGCAGAGGTGAGGCCAAGTGACTCTCAACCCAACGCCTATCCATAGAGCTTGAAATAGTTTGTTTTATACGGGTCTGATTTGTTTTTCATTGTCCAAGTACTACTAGAGATGGACCGATCCGATATTACGTATCGGTATCGGTCCGATACTGACCTAAATTACTGGATCGGATATCGGAGAAAAATAAAAAATGTAATCCGATCCATTAAATATCACGAAAGCACCTCACAAAACTTGCAACACGCCGTAACTCACCTCAGAACGTTAGCACGTCGGAGCAGTATGCATCACGTGATAGAGCGGCTGTGGCATGCGGGACCTGTCGGTGGTCTGGATAGCATTTGGAGCTTCGCTAGCAACCCGGCATTTCATCTCCGACAAAGTTATCCCGAGAGAAGTAAAGCAAGTGTGTAAGTCCATCTCTGAATGTTTGTAAAGCATTCCTGCGTTAAGCTTAACAAGCGATATATGGAGCGACTGCCTCTTCTTGCTGCTACTTCAATCATGAAACTGCTTAAGATCAGCTGATCGGCTTTTCTGTCGCGAGTCCGTCTCTCTTGTTTGTTTTTGGCCCACTTTGCACCAGAAAGAGGAAACCAGCGGCTGAACAACAGCAGCACGTTTAAGCTTGATCAGCTGTTGTTAGAATTTATTTAATATTACTTTCTACCCGAGGATCTTTTTCTACGTAGCTGACGGCTGGTAACTGTGCAGGGGCGGATCTAGCAAAGTTTAGCCAGGGGGGCCGATAGGGCATAACAGGGAAAAGGGGCACAAAGACATACTTTTCTTTCTTATTCTCATTTAAAATGTCAGCTTTTAATAAATAATTATCTGACACCCAAAGTTTTAATTTGATGTAAAATGAATAGAAGTCAATTACTGTATATAGTGACTATTAAGTCTAATATATATACCCTAGTAAGCTATAGTACTTTTTCCTTTGGGAAGGTACCATCTGTGCAGTCTGCAATTTTGTTGAAGAAAGATGTTGAATCTATTTAATATTTCTTGAAAAATAATTGATTTCTGTGCATTTTTTTTCACACTGCATCAAATTAAGGTTGATTACGTCGATTAAGCATCATGAGGTGGAGTCGTGAGGGGTGGTTCCCTATTTTTTATTTATTTATTTTTGTTGTTGCTGGGAGTTGGAACCCTATTAGTTAGGTTGCTTAATATTTACGCTAAGTACTCTTTAAAATACCAGAATAGGGAGGATGGTGTAGGTTTAAGTTTATTAGATTGATCAGTATTGCTGAACTATGAAATATTTTTTTGTATACAGGTATAACAGAATAGCTTTAGTGTAGTTGTTGTTTTAAACTTGAGTATGAACTTATACAAAATGCAGCAAGATTTTAAAAAA
>NW_024582515.1:29393-32149 GCF_018398535.1 Haplochromis burtoni
ACTGGATCGGATATCGGAGAAAAATAAAAAATGTAATCCGATCCATTAAATATCACGAAAGCACCTCACAAAACTTGCAACACGCCGTAACTCACCTCAGAACGTTAGCACGTCGGAGCAGTATGCATCACGTGATAGAGCGGCTGTGGCATGCGGGACCTGTCGGTGGTCTGGATAGCATTTGGAGCTTCGCTAGCAACCCGGCATTTCATCTCCGACAAAGTTATCCCGAGAGAAGTAAAGCAAGTGTGTAAGTCCATCTCTGAATGTTTGTAAAGCATTCCTGCGTTAAGCTTAACAAGCGATATATGGAGCGACTGCCTCTTCTTGCTGCTACTTCAATCATGAAACTGCTTAATGATCAGCTGATCGGCTTTTCTGTCGCGAGTCCGTCTCTCTTGTTTGTTTTTGGCCCACTTTGCACCAGAAAGAGGAAACCAGCGGCTGAACAACAGCAGCACGTTTAAGCTTGATCAGCTGTTGTTAGAATTTATTTAATATTACTTTCTACTCGAGGATCTTTTTCTACGTAGCTGACGGCTGGTAACTGTGCAGGGGCGGATCTAGCAAAGTTTAGCCAGGGGGGCCGATAGGGCATGAACAGGGAAAAGGGGCACAAAGACATACTTTTCTTTCTTATTCTCATTTAAAATGTCGAGCTTTTAATAAATAATTATCTGACACCCAAAGTTTTAATTTGATGTAAAATGAATAGAAGTCCAATTAAATTTAGGTCAGTATCGGACCGATACCGATACGTAATATCGGATCGGTCCATCTCTAGTAGTGACTCTGGACAAGTAAAAACAAATCAGACCCGTATAAAACAAACTATTTCAAGCTCTATGGATAGGCGTTGGGTTGAGAGTCACTTGGCCTCACCTCTGCTAAATTAAATGACTGAACTGGGCCTGTTCACTGTGCTGTTGCCTTTTGGACCATATTTAATGGAACTACATAGGACAATTTATTTACAGTCCATGAGGGCAACTCGTTTATATAAAGCATTTTTAAGAGAATTTAGAGACATTCATCAGCAGTTGACATGGCAGGTACGTGATAGAAGTATGAATGATTAAATATACAGTAGGCATCTTATACAGGAATAAGAAGGGTGGATATTTGTGAAGTGAAAAGGACAGAGGAAAAGAGAGAGAGATACCGGAAGATTTTATAGTTTTTAACCCTGAGAAAACAGTAAAAGGATACAGAAAGAGATGAAAATTGGCACAGTCATCTTACAATTGTCCCATTTGGATTCATTAAATAAAAGTAGCAGTGTCTTCTCCAGCACAGTGATATCCAAAATACCCACTGGAGCAGCTAATGTAATAAAAGTTCCCTTAGCAGCATGAGTATGAGATTTGTGCCTTACGAAAAAGATGGAGAATTATTAAATGTAAAACAAATGCAATGACAGTGACATGGAGATAAGAGCGTGAGGAAACAAAATTGCGAATATGCTCGTGTGAAGTAATAAAAATCAGGCAGGAGAGGAGAGCCCTCTGGTTACTTAGGAGGGAGAGGAGAGTGGAGATTAGAGGGAGGAGAAGAAGAGAGAGGATGAGATTTGAAGCTGCTGTTAACAAGTGAGAGGAGGAGGGAGGCGTGTCGCTGTGTTTTCATTAATAGCCTGGTTTGATGCTCTTATACCTGTGTGCATTAGGCAGGGGATTCAGGCATAAGCTTCCAGCTATACTATAACATTCAGGAAAGGTTTAGCTAGCTTAGGCTAAACCTTAGAAATATGGTCATGGCATTACTCTGGCTTTTGCATGGGCCTTTTACAAAACAGGTAATATCCCAGCTTGGAGTGAGCCATATTTTTCTTCCTGGCAGTGTAATTGGCAGCAAAAGTGTTATTAAACTTGGCCCTTGTGAATATCAAAGATTTGTTCAACCTAAAGAGAGCAGCTGTACCCAGCTTCCCCAGTCAGAGCACTGAGGCTGGAACCAGGCCATAGTCTGCATTTCCATTTGGGAGATTAAACACATCACTCTTAGTCGAGTTTAATCACTTTCCGGTGCATATAGGAGTGCAAGTTGCCCAATATTACATTGAGGTTAGCTGCTTCTGTGTGTGCACCATCATTGTACTATAGTACTACAAGTACTATAAGCTACTTGTAGACGTGTGCACATCCTTAAACCAGTATTTTATTGAGGCACCTTTTGGTTTAATCTCGGCATTCAGTCTTCTTGGATAGGTGTGTGTGTGTGTGTGTGTACACAGTATTTATTGGCTTGGCAATATTTGGCCACTCTTCCTCGCAGAAGCACTCCAAATCTGTCAGCTAGAGATAGGGCATCTTCTGTGCACAGTCCTGTGCAGGTCAGTCCACAGATTGTTCTGTTGGATTTAGGTCTGATCCAAATGACTGATTTGGATGTGTACTCTGTGTCATTGTCCTGTTGGATGGTATAAGTCCTCTTCATCTGCAGCATTCTGACACTTTTGCTGTTTGATTGGTATTTGACTGGTATAATTTCATCCACTTAAGGAGGGGATTATATGGGACTAAAGCCCCAGTTCCAGCTGAAGAAGAGCATCCTGAAAGTGTAAGAATGCCACCACCGTGCGTGGGTATGGTGTTCTTTTTGGTTATGCAACAAAAAGTGTTGTTTTTGGACAAAAGTACCTTTTGGAATTGTGGCCAAAAAATTCAGTCTCACACATTTTCCTTCATGCTTTTGGGAGAATTTATGCTTACATTTGTTTGTTTTGGGGGTTTGGGTTTTTTTGTTTTGTTTTTTTG
>NW_024582515.1:33126-41369 GCF_018398535.1 Haplochromis burtoni
AAAAAAAAACATATCGTGATATGAAAAAATCTCATATCGCCCAGCTCTAGTTTGGATGCTTTTCTTTGCCAGAAAGGCTTCCGTCTTGCAATCCTGCCCCATAGTCCAGACAAATGGAAAATACATATTGAGATTGTTGTTACATAGTACACAACTGGTGCTTTCCAGAAATTCCTGCAGCTCCTTTAGTGTTACTCTAGATCCTCTGATAGGCTCCCGAGCTAGTTTTCACCTTGTCTTTTCATCAGTTTTTGGGGGACATCCAGTTCTTTGCGGTGTCAGTTTTTGATGACTGTCTTCACTCTGTTCCTGGTATATTCAGTGCAGTGGAAACTTTGGTACCTTTCTTCTGACTGATACCTTTCAACAGTGAAATCTCTTTGATGCTTTGTAAGCGGTCTGTGAACCAGAGCTTTTGATGCAGCAGGCAACTAAGTAAATGTCAGGAAGGTCCTGCTAGGACCGCTGAACTGTATTTGGGGTTAATCAGTCTCTTTAATTGATAGCAGGTGTGTACACAAGAAGACAGAACGCTGTCTGCTGCTTCAACAGCGTATTCCTTTAAAGGTGTGCCGACTAACAGATTTGTTTGTTGAAATAATTGAATTGCTTTGAAATCATTGTCAGTGAGTTATTGTGGTCTCATTTTTTTTTTTTAACCTCACTAAAACCTGGTATTTAAAGAGGTATGTGTACACCCTTTATAGCCACTGTACTAAGAATAGTTGCTATTCATCATTCCATAGCATTCATTAAAGTAGTTCCTGCAACTCCAAATTCATCCGAATATGTTGTCTTCCATTTTTTCTTAGTTTAGTTTGATATGCGGGGGAGAAGAATTCAGTGCATCATGCAACAATACACAGGAACATGTGCCTGTGGCATCAAAGCTAGTGGATGGTTCAGTTCTAACTGTAATCTTTAGTCTTTTAGAAATATGTAGAGTGTAATTTACCATTTTGTTTCTTGTTGAATGACCTGACATCTTTGTAGCATGTTGCCTCGTTCCTAGAACCCAGTTAGTTGAGTGAGCAATAAAGTCATTAGCCTAAACAATGAAAATAAGATCCAAGTTATCAAAAACTCCAGCTGAATTGTGCTGTAAGCTGTTTTGAAGTGGACTCCGAACCATACATGAGAAAATAACAAGTATTTTTGAAATATGTGATTGCAGAGTCGTGACATTATTTCCCTCGTCTTCATCTTGCATAAACATAGTAAATTGGTCTCTCTCTGTGTGTACACACAGTATTTATTGCTTAAAAGTAACTGTGTGGTTCTTGTGTGCTTTTAGCAAATTTATGCACATTTTTATTGCATATGTTACACCTGCGCTCGTCTACCTCTCAATTCAGCCACCCACTTGCCACCAACACATCCTCCAGCTCCAGCTTTACCACTAATGAATGATTAAATAGCTGCCATGTCAGTTTGAGCCAAGCAGTGAGTCATTGTTGGACTCTCTAGTGTCCTGGTTAGACCCCCGCATTGCAGCTTGCCCTCAGATGATGGATGTGTCGGCATGCGAACTGCATCTATGCTAGGCCCAAACATCCAGCAAACTAATAGACTTTGTTAACTAATGCATTAATGACCCCAATCAAAATGAGGATTTGATCTGATCCCATGCAGCAAGGAGATTGAAATACTGATTAATTCTAGCTGTTGTTTGAGCCCAGTCTGATTTCCTGGATTCATTTGAGTTCTTTATTCAGATTTCTTTCCTAGCATATGATGTTTCTGGCAATAAGAAATGCAGACACATGATTCACAGTCTTTGACAAGGTAGAAAAGGCCATTCTGCTGTTAAAATTTTTATACCATTGCTGAGCTTTTGTGGTCCTGCTCACTTTAAGCTGTCATGTTTGGCATGATTAGACACATCTTCTCCCATCAGTTTCCTTCTTCTAGAAGCCGTTTTACTGAAGGTGAAAGCAGTGACTTACTGTGTTGGCTCCTCTCGTGTCATTTCCAATGACAGACATTAATATTTTAGCTGAATCGTCTGGATGACATGTTTTATCAAATTTGAAGGTCTGTCATCAGATTTGTTGGGATACTTCAGTGAAATCACACACTGTGAACCAAACAAACAAACAAAAAGATGCATTCTCACCAGCTGTTGAGATCCCAGGTTTTAATATGAATATTCTTTTGTAAATTGATTTTTTTTTTAATTACATTGTAAAATGTTATTGTTGAGCTTTTAAAACATAATGTTTTCAAATATGTTGTTTCATGCAAGTATCTTACACCAGGGATGTTTTAACATCATATAAAGCTCTGGGAATAAACAGCAATTAGGGTTGGGAGAGATGTTAAAATCGACAGTCTACAAATATACATTCAAGGAGGTGTGAAACATTAACCTGTGTGTCTCTTACCTTTTATTGTTAACATAATGATTAAAATCCAGCTAATACAGAACCTTTCAGAATCAGCTTTATTGACAAGTATGTGTGAACTGGGCTCCGGCTATTTCTTTGCTTTCAGTGTACAGAACAGAGTAGACGGCAGACAATACTGAGAACATGACACCAACACGTGTAGCATGTTCATGTTGCGTTTACAGAGTTGATGCTACTGTTGATTATAAAGGGTTTAATAATTCCCATATTGACACATGTGGGCACACATGCCTATTCGCTTTAATGTACAGTTAGGTCAGTAAATATTTGGACACAGACAATTTTTTTTCTAATTTTGATTCCATACATTACCACAATGAATTTTAAAGGAAATAACTTCAATGCGGTTGAAGTGCAGGCTTTGAGTAGGTTGAAAAAGATTGCCTAAAAATGTGATGAACTAAAGCATTTTTACCACAATACCTTTAATTCAGGGGCTCAAATGTCATTGGAAAAATTTAGTAACTAAAAATAAAATCTTCATTTCTAATACTTCGTTGAAACCTTTTGCTGGCAATGGGTCTAGTCTTCAACAAGTGAAATGCATGCTATATTATGTATCTGTATTATGAAACACTGCCCAATCAATTTGACTGCATTTAGCTGGATTTGAGCTGACAGTACGTCTCTGACCACCTCAGATTTCATTCGACTCCTTCTGTCCTGTGTCACATCATCAATAAGTACTAGCGTCCCAGTGCCACTGGCAGCCATGCACGCCCAAGCCATCACACGGCTTCCACTGTGTTTTATAGTTGATTTGGTACGCTTTGGATCAGGAGCTGTTCTGCGCCTTTTCCATAGGTTGATCTTGGTTTTATCTTTCCAAAGAATGTTTTCTCCAGAGCTGTGCTGGCTTTTTGATTTTCTTTTCTTTTTTTCTTTGTTTTTTCTTTTTTTTTGAATAGAAAGTCCAATCTAACCTTTCTATTCTTGAGGCTTATCAGTGGCTTGCACTCATTTAAAACAAACCTTCATTATCAATAACAGAAAATGGCACAAAAAATAAATGCTGACAGAGAGCTGATAGATCTGTTTGTACTGATACATGTTGGATATAAATAGAGGGGGGAGTGAGTGTTGTTAACAGTGTTAAAATAGAAGATCATATAATGAAGTGACCCTGGTGTTCTGTTTAGTAGCTCCATGACAAAATACATGATTTCAGTCCAACCGTATATTCCTGTGCTGCTCTCAAGCCTCACTGCACAACCTGTGTAACTCCGGCTACGTCCACACGTACACGGGTATTTTTTGAAAGCGGAGATTTTCCGTTTTCGTTTGTAAAAAAAAATCCCGTCCACACGTAAAAGCCAAAAAGGAAGGAAAACGCTGCCGGGAACATGCCAAAGCAGCAGGTAGCGATATATTCCTGACCGTGTAGAAATGTTGGCCAATCAGAAGTCTAGAAGCCTGGGTGGGAAAGAGTAAACAAAGATGGCGCATAGAAACAGCACTGAGTCCTATGTGTGGAGGACTCAGTGCTGTGTGTGTATATGTAAGCATTTAAACACTGCAGAGAGGAAAAATGAACAGTAACGGTATTTTGTCTAAGTCCGCCATGGTAGAAATTCATTTCACCGAAACAATAACCTGGCGCACAGTGTGACGTCAAACTGTAGAAACATTGGTCCACACGTAAACGCAAAAACTGAGTTTTCGAAAATATCCACCCTGGCAGGAGTTTTTAAAAAATCTCCATTTTCAGTGACCGAAAACGCCGTTTACATGTGGACAAAAGGTGCAAACGCATAGAAAAATCTGCGTTTTCAAAAATACCCGGGTACGTGCGGACGTAGCCTCCCACTTCCCCCTCTGTGCTCACCTCAGGCTTTTTTGTTTTTGTTTTGTTTTTGTTTGTTTTTTTAAATCAGGGTTGTTTTGTCCCTGCTTTTCATTGGGCTTAGTGCTTCTAAACTGCAGCTGTAAATGGCTAACAAGTAAAGGCTGACTCATGCTGTAGACGATAGGTGTCAAACTTTGGCCCCCGGGCCAAATTTGGCCCGCAGCCTAATTACATTTGGCCCGCGAAGCCATACCAAATTACTATTAGAGCTGGCCTACTGGTATTCTACAGCTAATATATATATATTGCTTAGTATTAAGCTTTGCTTGTTCCATATTCAGTTTTTTAGCAAAACTTGTATGAGTCCATAAGAAAAGATTCATTCTTATATCTGGAGGAAGATTTTTTTCCCAATAAATATTAATGTTAGCCCAGTTTTGAATTTTGGCCCACTGTGTATTTTAGTTTTACACAATCCTGCTGTAGACGGATGCCAGCCTTCGGCTGGATGAGAGCTTCCCAGTCGCCACCTTTCATCAGGTTTAACACAAACCTGTAGCTCGTCTTGCCTTTCAGTGGGTTTTGTTGAAGTGCTGATTGTGTGCCGGTAAAAATGAAAACCTTTTTAGTTGGGCTTAGTCTGAAAACTTTGGGTGCAGAGAGAAAATATGTGCAAGTTGAAAATAGGTTTATGCAGGCAGTATTCAACACTTTTCCCTTCCAGCACTAATCCACACATGGGATCTGAGGCAGGAAGCAACTCTGGTACTTTAAGACACATTCAAACAGCTTGCAAAATAAAAATTAACTCAACATCGAGTGTACGGCTGCTACATTCTCTCTCTCTCTCTCCTTTTTTTTTTGCTTATACTCAAGTGAAAGCCTCAACAATGATAGGGCTTCACTATTTCAGGAGCAAATCAGACCTGTTATATCTGAGAGGCCAAAATCCACCCTGCTGCGAACAGCCCATAGATCAAGAGATACTATAGAGATTGTGGGGTTTACCTTCAAAAGATGCTCAGATTTTCAGACATGAACCACAGTATTGTACAGCTAGATGTAACACTGTATGCCTCTGTAGATAAGAAAAGCATTCTTTAGGGAAATGTGCCTGTGGGGGAAGGCATGCCAAGAAGGCTCACTGTTCCCTGTATAGCTCTATTGAAAAGACTTCCCAGCAGAAGCATTATCTGACAGGTTATGGCAGCTCTTTGCACTGAAGGAAATGCAAGAAGCCAAGAGAGGCTCTTGAATGAATTAAGTGGATTAGATGAAGCTAGGCTGACATCACGGCCAGGTTTGCGCTAATGTGAGTACCGGTGCTGACCAGTGTTCAGGCCTGAGCATCACAACCAGTTTTTGAATGTTCTTGTTCACATGTGCTCCTGACTCCAGGTTAGAGTTACCTCATCAGGTTACAGAAGAGAGTGCTGTAAACTGTGAGTACTGTAATCAGTAAGGCTCAATCATAAATATTTGATGTATTTATTTGAACCATGCTGTGGCTGATCTTAACATGTTATAGCCACACAATGTTCCTGCACTCCTCCGCTTCTTTCTCCTATTCATTTACTGTAAACAGAGGTCATTCAGCCTGCACTTTAAAAAATGTGTAGGCAGAGTTCTCTCATCTTTGGTACGTTTTCATTTCTAATGTGAAAATATCAGGGCAAGGTCATGTTGTAAATTGCAAGGAGCTCTCAGCATTTGAATGTACGGGACCAAAAAGGCGTTCCAGGTGAATAACATTTCTGCATCACAGTCGCTGTGTCATCAACCATGTTGTCAGTCACAGTCTTCCAATTTCCCAAACACGAGGAATGCTGTGGTTTGAAGGAAGCTGCAAGGCCAGCAGTACAAGCATTGCACAGAGTGAAATCAGTCAAGTGTGTACATGAAAGTCTTAATTAGGTTCTCCTTTGGAGGCACATTAACTGGGATGAGCAGCCAACTAATTCGAATTGGCAAACAATAACCATGGTAACAACTTTAGACCCAAATAATGTGCGAAATCACCTTAACCACTTTGTGTACTCGTGGTGGCTTTAGTTCAGTGTTTAATCCTCAAGACGTCTTTTCTCTCCTGTCGCTCTCACACGTTCCACTTCATATCTGCTGGCAGGTTACTGCCTTGTTGCTCAGCGCTAATGATTCAAAAATTTTTGTTTCACTTGGACAGCTTTTACTATCTGATCTGTCTGAAAGTACCTTTCCACTTTGCATCTTTTGCTGCATGACATGCAAATCAGCAATAACATTAAGAAGCCATTGATCTTAGTGTTTTGTTATACAACACCACTGGGCTTCACCAAAGCCAGAAATTAATACTGTTCACAGTTATGTATCCAGTGTCACCAGAGAATAGAGCCAATAGGGGAGTGCTGTTTTGCCTGTTCTGTTTAGATATTGGGTATTAGTGATTACTTTGTGCCATTTCCTGTAGCAAGCTGCTTTATTTAATGATTTTTGTGCTGTCTTAATTTTCCAGAATGCTGAGGTGTCAGTGTTTGAGGTCAACATTCGGTTCATAGGAGGATTGCTGGCTGCCTACTACCTCTCTGGACAGGAAGTAAGTACTTATTTGCTTGTGTGTGTTGTATATGAGAGTGTAAGAATTTTTTAGTGTTATTTTTTCTACATTGGACAGAAAATTGATGAAAAATAGATGTTAGTTCAAATCACCTGGGCTATAATACTCAAAAATGATCTTCATGTCTCCTTGTTTCATCTCTCCTCTCCTCTCCTCTCCTATTAAAGCCAACAGGCAAATTTTGCTTCTTGGTTTAAGGAGCTGGTGAACATTAAATCCAACCATCCATCTTTCTTTTTCTGTTCTTTCCCACCTCTTCTCTGTCCATCCAATCCGCTCCAACTTTCATGCCCAGCCGAGCAGTGCTCCCTCTATAATAGGAGCAAATACATCAAACTTGCCCAGCACAACCTCCACGACTACTGTGCTCACAAGAATTTATATGGGGGGGGGGGTTACTGCCCGCCAACAGATCTCGAAAGAAATCAGTGCTTTTCTTAGCCTTTTCACTTCACCACAAATACAGCTCTGACACAGCTGCTAACTTTCAATATTGTCTCCTGTAAATCCTGATTTCCCTTCCTTTAGTCTTTGTTTCTCAAACCACAGCTGTCAGAAATGCCTACAAGTACACCCTGAAGATACAGAAATCAAGCGGTGTTTTTTGCGAGTAGACAGCCAGTGAAGTTCTCAAAATAAACCACGATGGGCTGAGTAGGCATTTTGCTTTGATTATAGGGCCACACCTTTAGATGAAGGCTGCTGTGGTTCATCTAAAGGTGAAGGTTGTTTTGGTAAAGACAAATCTATCACTAATATTGTTCTCTTCGTACCTTTCATGTACATCAAGAAGTAGTCTGAAAAAAAAATTTCCGGTCTTTTAAGTGACATTTGTGAAAAATATGATCAGTTTAGTAGCAGACACCCCATTCACATTAACTTGATGCTAGTGGTCAAGACTTTTGTGGCATTTTCTTGCCCTTTATGCTTTGCTCATTCTGGGAAACCATCAGCTTATTCTGCTGTCCTAATGTCTAAAGAGCACATTTTTGCAGTGAAGCCATCTGGTCAGAGAATGTGTGTGGGGTGAGCCAGTCATTTAACTGCTAAGACGAAAGCTCAATCGGATGATAGCCAGTGGTTTTAAAATGCATTTAAATAACCGCAGTTATTCTTTTGCTCTTGATAAAGGCCTTGTACCTGCTATATAGGGCTGGGCGATATGGCCTAAAATCAATATCACGATAAATTGAGCAGTTAACCTCGATAACGATAAATGGACGATAACCACCCCAAGTGCCCAAAAAAAAACCAAAACGGTTTTTTTTTGGTTTTGTTTTCATTTGATGGGGCTGTGGCAGGCAGCATAGTTCCTCCAGTTATTTTGATAATATTATTCCCCCTAGACCTATTCATTGCAATTATATTATTACCACTTTAAAGGACTGTAAAATGTCACTGAAAATAAATGAAGACAATAGTAGTAAGTACTTTTAGTGGTTAAGATTTATTAACT
>NW_024582515.1:42762-52490 GCF_018398535.1 Haplochromis burtoni
TCGATGAGAGTCATAAATTTCGGTAACGATAAATTTTTGATATATCGCCCAGCCCTACTGCTATAGATTGCATATAAATGATAGATCAGAGGCAGGGTTGCTAATTTGTCAGCTAGTTAAATGTGTTTTTAAACTGTATGGCTCTAATAAACATAATCATTAACTGTACCATGAAGCAGAGACATCAGAACTATTGTTTGTACCAGGCTGTTAGTGAACTTTTTAATGCTGTAAGGTTGGACTTTTGTATTATGGGAGGCTGTGTACATGGACTCACTTTTAGAGCTGGACTCAAGTAGCGATTTAAAAAGTGATGGCAGTTCCACATTGGCCTCATTTCTTTGACTTGGTTGCTTGCATGTCGCCAAGCGTCCTACATAAGTTCAATAGATGAAGATAATATCACAGAGGTAAGGCAGCAGGCCCACTTAAGTTTAAAGTGGGCTGTATGTGACATCCCTGCTGTAAGGGGAAGCTGTGGCTGAATTAAAAAGAGGGTAAATATAGACGTGAGTGTCTCAAAGTTCAAGTTTTGTATTTCTTTTTTAGTGGAGAGAGTAGAAAGCATAAGCATAAACTAACCATTTATTTACAATTAGATTTTGGTTAACAGCTGAGGAGAAATCCAAAAAACTTATTTGAAAATTGGAATGAAAGACCGTTAAACACCCTAAAAGTAACACATTTGTTTTGTTGGGTAATTAAAGCCATGAAGAGAACAGATTAGTCATTTGCAATGTTTCAGAAGCAGATTTTAAAAAAACCAAAAAAAAAACCAAAAAACAATCTTGTTCTGCCCACTCACTGAAAAATGCTCAACAAACTTTACTCAGTCACACTGAGTGTCCAGAGGTTGTGGGTTGGATTTATGGAACCGATAAACATTGTGATAATTTACTGCGAATAACAACAGAAGCCCAAGTGGCTCACAAGCAAAACTTAATGCCACTCTTGTTCCCCACACTGCACTTCACCTCCTATTCCCTTGCTCAATTTCACTTCCCCCACCCAAATCAAACTCAGTCATTCATCAGAGCCCACTGGAGTGATAATAGAAGCAGTGGGAGGTGGAAAAAGAGGGAGATCGAGCATGGGAGGGCTTAGAGGAGAGACAGTGATGGAGGGAACAGAGGAGAGGGTGGAGAAACCTGTGCGATGGGACAGTGAAGATGAGTGGAGGGTGTTTGGAGGTGATTGTTACAGATAAAGAGATGTGAGTGGGGAGTGAGGATGATGAATGACTCTGGAGGGGAAAAAAGCAAGTCAGATTCATTCTTCACTCTCACTGAACATGTCCTTGAGCAAGGCATTTAACCCTCCTACTGTTCAGGCAGCAGTAGAATAAATACAGATTGTTATAAAAAAAAAGTGGTAACAGATGATTGAAAAAAAAAAAAAACCAGTTTAGGATTGGTGATGAACTGGGCGTTAAAGGTCTGTCCCATGTTGGATGTTAGTGAATCCTTGTAGCTGTATGTGTGTGGGACAGTCACAGATAGTGATGGATTGATTTAGAGTTAACACAAGAAAACACATGGCCCCAAACAAATGCACAGAAACACTAATGCTCTGGTTTTGTATACATTTTGCTCGTGTTCTAATCTGAGCCCACATGTATAGATAAATAAGCATTAATTAAAGCCCAGAAGTACTCATCTTCTAGAGGTGGGAATCACCATACAACTCACGATACGATATTATCACAATACTTAACGCACGATACGATATTATTGCAATTTTTAAAAATATTTTGCGATATTCAGATTCTGTACATAAAGGTAAACTTTATCAATATTCATTTTATCTAATATCAAAGTCTCACACTCAGTTTTTCTCTCATTTCAGTCAGTTTTATTGTTGACAAACTGAACGGTTTGTATTACAGTCTAGTCCAACTTAACTGAATGCAACCATCTGGTACAATTATAGCTATTCTGAACTAAGCAATTTATGAAAACTATGCAGCCCCTTCAGCAACTGAAGAATTTGACAGTAAATTAAAACAAAATATAATTTTACATTAAATAAAAAAGTTTTAAACTTAATTAAAATAAAACGTGTCTTAAATTAAAACAGGTAAACTGTCATGTTTATTGCTGCCCAAAAAAAAGTTAAACACATTTGGACAGTGAAGGAATGTCAGGATTCTTGCTCAGAAAAAGGATCAACAGGCTCTGAAGTCAGAGCATGTTCCATTCCACGAAAAATTGTTTGTAACAATTTCTGCTGTCCCTGTATCGATACATTATTAGCAAACAAAATATCACGATACTACATAGTATCGATTTTTTCCCCCACCCCTATCATCTTCCAAATCAGCGTTTACAGAGCTCACTGCCTCTATAATGGCTCTTTAACTATACAAAACTGAGCTATTTTCACTTTAAATAAAAACATTTTTTGTTTTAATTTCAACTTCCGTGAATACGCAAACATGGACACTAGTACCTCAGTTATTATTTTTCCCCTTTTTGATTATATTAAGAATTTTTTCACATACTGTATATTCCTGCACAGAATACAGCTTCACAACATATATATATTTACTGTTATAGAGAGTTAATTCTATTTTTTTTTTTATCTGTCTGTACACACTTTCATCTCGCTCTTTGCAAATTTCAGACTTTAATATTACCACAGCTTCAACACAGAATTTTAATACTCAAACTCTGTTTTCATATACGATACAATTCTTACTGGACGTTAAACAAGTGCTTGTTGTTCAGTTCCACATACTGTTTATAAATGATGGCTATAGCCACTGGGACATCATCTGGTTTGCGTCTTGTTTTTGAAGCTTTGAGCATCTGCTGTTGCCATCTTAGCTTTTTGGAAACCTTGGTTTGGGGTGGCAGTGAGGATTATTATCACTTTGGACACCAGTGGGGACTGTAATTTACCAAAAAAACCCATTGAGTATGGCTGTAATAGCGATTAGGATCATGAGCGCTTTGGCTTTTTTCAGGACATAGATCAGGGCATCTAAGGAGTCATTTTTTCCTGTTGACTTCTATACATTCAGACATTGTTTTGAAACCACAGCAGTCCCCCCGGCCATTAAAAAACAGATTTAAAGCATGCTCACTTTGGCTTTATTTTCAGACCAGTAAGTTATGAAGACTCGCAGCTTCAGGTTGAGTCCGCCATGCATCACAGAACAGCAAGACTGGGCCATACAGGAAATGAGAGGGTAATGATATTAGAAACGCATGCTGCTGCTTGGGACAGCTGGCAAGAATATAAGACATTGCTGAGCTGAATTTGGCTTTGTCGCGTTGCAGAAGCTTCCTGTCACGTTGAGAGCTTTGAAGTTTCCTCAGAAGCCACCATGCTTGCTCTTTTTTCTTTGGGTAACCTCCATGTGCAAATTTCTGATCTCTAAATTTCCAAGAAGCTCAAGTAGGGAAAGCCAAAACAATACAAGCAATTTACAAAACAAACCCACCGATGTAATATGTGTGGAAGAGGACCAAGGGCAGCCTCGTCAGATAAGGCTTCCTAGTTATTATTGGTTGTATTTGTCAGTCTCCAACAGTGCAGTCCCAAAAGATATAAACACAGACAAGGTAACGAGAAAGGCAAAACGAGAATCTGAGAAAACACTCAGGAAGATTGAATAAAGGACAGAAAGCAAAACCAAAGTGATAAAAGCCAGCCAGGGAGAAACAGATAAAGACAGAAATGAAGGTGCAGCAGACAAATGTAGAAGAACAAAGAGCAGGAGGGTTGGAGATCAACATTCAGAAGGTGTTTGCCTGAGAGAGTGGAAACAGTGCAGCAGTGATGGATTGTGTTTACTCCTCGTCTGTCCCCAGCTTTATTCTTTTAGACTCTCCTTTCTACTCCTTTTCTCTTATGTCCCCCAAACTTCTCCTCTCCTGTCTTTAGTCACTCTTTTTGTCCTATTCTACTCAACGCCTGTCTGCACTAGTCTCCACAATCTTTCGCTTCTCTCTTGTTTGTCTGTTCTTCTAAAGGAATTTGATATAAATTATATTTTGTGTACACTTTCATTAGAATTGGCTGCAATTAGAGCCATTTTCCATTAGTACCTGCTCAGGTTGGCTCGGTGCGGCCCGAGACTCATTTTAGAGTTTTCTACTAGGTCATAGTACCTGGCACAAGGTACTTTTTTTTTAGTGCCAGGTACTACAACAGGATTTCCAAGCAATCCAAATGTCCTCGAGTCTGACTAAAAGCCACAAACAGAGCAGCAGGTATAAAATGGCCTCAACTGCCACTGTAGCTGCCGTCATAGGCAACTCTCGCATTTAAGTTCATTTTATTAGATATGTAAGGTTGAAACAATTAGTAGTTGAAATATTAAGAAATAAATCAATAGTAATTCATGTTTTGTTCATTGGATTTATATGTTTAAATGTGTTATTTTTGCTAATTGTGCAATTAGATAGGAACCTTTTCTATAGTTCCGTCTGTTGTTGCTAAGAGGGCATTTTTTGGCTGGCACACTCGAGCCACGAGGTTTGCACGTCCACAGTAAGATAAATTAAAAAGTGCCTTTTTTGGACCTCCCTGCAATGTAAGGATTAAAGTTTTATTCCCTTGGAGTGAGGCCAATGAGGTAAATGTTTTCTTTTGTTTATTTTTGTTGTATGTAAATACGCTAGTGTTGCGTGATATTCTCGTGCAATTACCGCAGTGTGAGGTGTAATGTGTATTTTATTGATTGTTTTGTTGGAATGTTTTGCCATATATAATGCTTAAGGGCTTTATTAAGAATATTCATTTAAGTTTGTATTTCTTTTTAGTTCTGACGGCATTGTATCGGCTGTGGTTGGACATCATTACATGTTAAGGCATGTCGAAGAATCCTCCTGTCCGAAATAAATGTCAGTTAAAACATAAAGAACAAGTTGAGCTTTATTACGACTCGAGGGGAGTAACAGTCAGAACTCAGCCTGCTTCGTGCTGGAGGAGAGAGAAGGAGAAAGAGGTCTGCCGGAGCTGAGCCGAGCCGACAGCGCTCCGGGTCACGTGATTAAGCTCGCGTCTCTCTCAAGCATCAAAGACACTCAAACACACACACAGACATCTCATAAAGCAACCAGAGTCCAGTGGTGCAGCTTGGTTAAGCTACAAAGAAGTAACACGTTTATACAAGTTAAATGTGGAGAGTAGATTTCTTTAGCTCATCTTAAAGGGACTCTGTCAAGCAATGAAAGGGGAAGTGTGGTGGTTTGGAGTAAACGTTTAAGCTCATGTTATTGTTGTTTATACTAAGTAACTGTAATTAAGGTATGTTTAAGTTGATTATAAGGGTTTGCTTATTTTTAAGACTGCATTAGATATTTAAAATTCACATTATAGTATTTTGTTTGACATTGAAGGTTATTTTCTGTTTTACTACAAGTGAAGGGCAATTTACTATTTTGGTTTAAGAGTTTGTGACATATGTTTAAGTTGACTCTTTAAAGTAAAGCAATTTAAGTTCCTAGGTGCTTCATAAGGTGACTATTCACGTATTTAAGTTGACCTAGGTGACTTGAGTGTAGTAATACCTTTGTAATACCTTTGACTGTCTGTGACATGGAGCAAGAAGGCTGTGACACTGAAGCTGTGGAGCAGCAAGAAGCTTTTGAAGAGCAAGAAAGTTTGCCAGAACCATGCACAAGTAAAGCTACTAAAGAAGGAAGTTTGAGGAAAAGTCAAAGAGTTAAGAAGTTCACTGAAAGGGGCCAAGCACTACATGATGAAAAGGTGAACAAGCTTCAAGCTCGCTTTAAAGTCAGTTATGAAAGGTGGAAAGTTGTTGCAAAACAAGGCAAAAAGGCACTTGAAGAACCTGTTAGTGCAAAACTTAAAGAGCTTATCGACCGAGTTGAACATACCTCAGCAGAAGTGAAACAAGTTTATGATGAACTGCGCAATCATGAAACTCCTGATGCAGACACTCGCCGCAGAGTGGACACCTGTGATGCGGTTTCTCAAAAGATGATAAAGCTAGCTCAAAAAAAATTAGCAGCAGAAGAAGACGAAGAACTTTCTGAGAGAGTGGTTCACTGGAGTGATATAGGATCAGCATTCAATTCTGCAGCCTCTCAAAGATCCAAAGGTTCGAATAGCAGGCAATCAAGAAGCTCAAGTAAGTTGTCTGTAAAGAGGCAAGAAGCGGCTGCAGAGCTTGTGGCTACTGAAGCAACTCTGAAGATTATGGAGGAATTGGAAAGTGAAAGAAAGGCACTTGAAATCCTTGAAGCAGAGAATGCTGAGAAACAGAAGGCCTTAGAGAAAAAGCGAAGAGAGCTTGAAAGGCTAGAAACAGTAAAGAGAATGAATGCTGCTAAAGCACGTTTGAAAGTGTACAATGAAGAAGGAAACTCAGATGAAGAAATATCAGACCTAAATATTTCTTCATCAGACCTATCAGACCTAAATATCAGACCTATCAGAGCAAACGGAGAAATGTCACAGCTAAACCGATGAATCAGTTTGCACATTCGCAACTTAATGCAAATGCAGAGCCGTTTGATATGCCACAAGCCAACTTAAGGTCACAACCAAGAGAAAGCAAACAGGAAGATAGTATCACAACATTGGCCCAAGCTCTAGCTGAGTCCATTCACATAAGTCGCCTACCAGTACCAGAACCTACAGTCTTCAACGGAGATCCTCTCAAGTACAAGGATTGGAAAATGTCGTTTCAAATGCTGATAGACAGAAAGAACATCCCAGTGAATGAAAAGATTTACTATCTTCACAAGTATGTTGGAGGACCGGCGAGAAAGGCTGTTGAGAGTTATTTTCTGTTGGGAACAGAGCGTGCTTATTACTCAGCATGGAACATTTTGGAGGAAAGATATGGAAGTTCATTTGTAATCACCAAAGCTTTCAGAGATAAGTTGACATCATGGCCAAGGATTGGGAACAAGGATAGCGTTGAACTTCGAGAATTTTCAGATTTTCTCAGAGGATGTGAAGCGGCCATGCTTCAGGTTAAAGGTCTTGAAGTTTTGAATGACTGCAATGAGAATCAGAGAATGCTAAGCAAGCTACCTGATTGGTTGTCAGCAAGATGGAATCGAAAGGTCATTGAAATTGAAGAACAAGATGGTTCTTTTCCAACATTTAGCCACTTTGTTGACTTCATTGCGAGAGAAGCCAAGATTGCGTGCAATCCAGTAACATCGCTTCATGCACTCAAAGCAGGTGACTCAGAGAAAATGAAATCTTTCAAGACAAGAAGTGTTGGAGCAAAGGTGCTAGTGAGTGCTGCAGAAGAACGTCCAACACAAAAAAATGTGTGTTTTGTGAAAACTCAAATCATAGCATTCACACATGTAGGAAGTTTATGGACAAGGTCTTGAGTGAAAGAGTCAAGTTTGTGCAAACTAAGGGACTGTGCTTTGGATGTCTAGGCTTTGGACACCAATCAAAGAAATGTGAAAGGAGGAAAGATGTGTGACACATGTAAAGGGAAACACCCGACATGTTTGCATGAGGAACGAGACAAAACCTCAAAGAAAAGGAAAGAAAAGGAAAGTGACAAGGAACCACAAATGAAAGAGATGGAAGGCAATAAAGAGAGTAGAGAAACCAAACCCAAGGAAGCACCAAGTGAAGCAATATCAAACCGTGTGATTCAAAGTGACAGAAGTAATCTCACATCTACAATCATTCCAGTTTGGTTATCCACAACAAGCAATCCTGAACATTAGAGCAGGGCGATATGGCCAAAAATATTTATCACAATATATATTTGAAAATTTGCGATAACGATATAACTGACGATATAATTGATGCGAGACAAAATACAACTCCACAACATTACTAGCGCAAAAAGACAACCTTCCATTTATTTTCACTTAAACAAGAAGCTGGTTTTTATGTACATTAAAGCTTTATAAAAATGTAACAGTGCAAATGCAAATTCCTTGCTGAAAGTTTAACCAAAAGGCATTTCCAGTAGAAATGGGCTGACATATCCTGAGCATAACCATGTATAATATCCACTGAAGTTAAAAAGAGGTGCTTTGCAACATTAAACTGCAGTGTGCAGTACGTATTTTTCGGACCATAAGGTGCACGGGATTATAAGGCACATTAAGCGAAACAAAGCAGTCAGATAAATCAAACTTTATTCAACTCATTCTTCTTGCTTCCTCCACTTCTGTACCATTGATTCATTAATGCTGTATTCTATCACAGCTGCTCTATTCCCATGTTGTTGCAGTATATTAATGACTAACCTCGTATTGTGGATGGATTATCTCAGTTGTTCTCCTGACTGAAGTTTGGTCCGTTTACAGCATCCTGCCATGCGATTGCATTTGTCTCTAACCATGAGGAACCTTCACGTTAACTTTTTGAGTGGAAAAGTGTTAGTGTTCGTCCTCCAGCTTCAGCTGTTTATGAATCGTTCAATACTCGAGAATCACTTTACTGACTCATGAATCATGATTCACAAGCCCAACTTCAGTAACCCTACAAACGTCACTGCTGTTTAGTTTCCTGTCTTCATTTATGTTGGAAGTGATAGCAGAGCTGTACGTTTGAATTTTTCCAGAAATCTCTGTCAGAACATGCTATATCATGCTTAGGTAACTAGCGAAACTAGCGAGCTAACTTCCGCTAGCTTCCTGCTAACTTCTAACTCCGTTAAATGTAATAAATTTTGTTTTCATGGATGCCTGGAAGTTAAACTTCATAGTTACACCTGGTAAAGCAGCAATGCTGATCGTTTTATTAAAGATGAAAGAATTTAGACAGTTTTTAACTCTCAGTGATGCTGCAGTGTTCGTTTGACCTGAAGCATACGGAGTTTAGGACCCAGATTACTCCCAGATTTAAGAGCATCTTAGTCCGACAAATACGACAATAACGACGGCCGCTTGCATGTTCTGCAAAAAAATGTGCTTTGTCGTGTATCTGACGGACAAACACCAAACCAGTTCCACATCACTGAAGTTGCACCATTTTTACAAACCAATTCTGGTTCATCTGTTTCACTCAACAATCGGCCATGTGCGTATGAAAACAAAGGCACTGCGCATGCGCGTTTTACTCCCATTCTATCGCGATATTTCATTTTCCTATCGTTGCCTAACATTATACCGGTATTACCGTGAACGGTATAATATGGCCCAGCCCTACTGAACATGAGATTCTTCTCTATGCTCTTCTTGATAGCCAAAGTGACACGACATTCGTCTTGAAGGAAAAGGCAGATGCTCTGGATGCAGAGAAGGAATGTGTGCAGTTAAAGCTCTCGACAATGTCTTCTAAAGACACTTTAGTACCAAGTCAAAGGCTGTCTGGGTTACAGGTCAGAGGTTTCTCTTCTTCAAGGAGAATTCCTCTTCCTGTGACATACACAAGAGAGTTTATTCCTGCGAATTTGAGTCATATTCCCACACAAAGGACAGCAAGAGCGTGGCCACACTTAGAGCACCTGGCTGAAGAAATCGCTCCACTGATTGAATGTGACGTAGGCCTGCTCATTGGTTACAATTGTTCACAAGTGTTGGTACCCAGAGAAGTTGTGGCGGGAAAAGATAATGAACCTTTTGCCCAAAGAACAGACCTTGGCTGGACAATAGTTGGAGGAGCTAATCCATGTGTTGACTATGGGGATGCCATAGGATGTAGCCACAAGATCATTGTCAAGGAAGTGACACCCAATCTGTCAGCTGAGCAGTTGGTCAAAGAAGTGCAATACGTCTGTCGCACACAAGTCAAAGAGGTGGTCACATCTGCAGATGTAATTAAAG
>NW_024582515.1:54563-85992 GCF_018398535.1 Haplochromis burtoni
TCTAATTGTGCAATTAGATAGGAACCTTTTCTATAGTTCCGTCTGTTGTTGCTAAGAGGGTATTTTTGGCTGGCACACTCAGCAAGCTAATTGAGACGAGCCACGAGGTTTGCACGTCCACAGTAAGATAGTAAATAGTAAGATAAATAAAAGAGTGCCTTTTTTGGACCTCCCCACGATGTAAGGATTAAAGTTTTATTCCCTTTGAGTGAGGCCAATGAGGTAAATGTTTTCTTTTGTTTATTTTCGTTGTATGTAAATATGCTAGTGTTGCGTGATATTCTAGTGCAATTACCGCAGTGTGAGGTGTAATGTGTATTTTATTGATTGTTTTGTTGGAATGTTTCGCCATATATAATGCTTAGGGGCTTTATTAAGAATATTCATTTAAGTTTGTATTTCTTTTTAGTTCTGACGGCATTGTATCGGCTGTGGTTGGACATCATTACATGTTAAGGCATGTCGAAGAATCCTCCTGTCCGAAATAAATGTCAGTTAAAACACAAGGAACAAGTTGAGCTTTATTACGACTCGAGGGGAGTAACAGTCAGAACTCAGCCTGCTTCGTGCTGGAGGAGAGAGAAGGAGAAAGAGGTCTGCCGCAGCGGAGCCGAGCGGGAGCGGAGCTGAGCCGAGTGGGAGCGGAGCTGGGCCGAGCCGAGCCGACAGCGCGCCGGGTCACGTGATTAAGCTCGCGTCTCTCTCAAGCATCAAAGACGCTCAAACATACACACAGACATCTCATAAAGCAACCAGAGTCCAGCGGTGCAGCTTGGTTAAGCTACAAAGAAGTAACACGTTTATACAAGTTAAATGTGGAGAGTAGATTTCTTTAGCTCATCTTAAAGGGACTCTGTCAAGCAATGAAAGTGAAGTGTGGTGGTTTGGAGTAAAAGTTTAAGCTCATGTTATTGTTGTTTATGCTAAGTAACTGTAATTAAGGTACGTTTAAGTTGATTATAAGGGTTTGCTTATTTTTAAGACAAAGGTCACATTATAGTATTTTGTTTGACATTGAAGGTTATTTTCTGTTTTACTACAAGTGAAGAGCAATTTACTATTTTGGTTTAAGAGTTTGTGACATATGTTTAAGTTGACTCTTTAAAGTAAAGCAATTTAAGGTCCTAGGTGCTTCATAAGGTGACTATTCACATATTTAAGTTGACCTAGGTGACTTGAGTGTAGTACAATACCTTTGACTGTCTGTGACATGGAGCAAGAAGGCTGTGACACTGAAGCTGTGGAGCAGCAAGAAGCTTTTGAAGAGCAAGAAAGTTTGCCAGAACCATGCACAAGTAAAGCTACTAAAGAAGGAAGTTTGAGGAAAAGTCAAAGAGTTAAGAAGTTCACTGAAAGGGGCCAAGCACTACATGATGAAAAGGTGAACAAGCTTCAAGCTCGCTTCAAAGTCAGTTATGAAATGTGGAAAGTTGTTGCAAAACAAGGCAAAAAGGCACTTGAAGAACCTGTTAGTGCAAAACTTAAAGAGCTTATCGGCCGAGTTGAACATACCTCGGCAGAAGTGAAACAAGTTTATGATGAACTGCGCAATCATGAAACTCCTGATGCAGACACTCGCCGCAGAGTGGACACCTGTGATGCGGTTTCTCAAAAGATGATAAAGCTAGCTCAAGAAAAATTAGCAGCAGAAGAAGACGAAGAACTTTCTGAGAGATTGGTTCACTGGAGTGATATAGGATCAGCATTCAATTCTGCCGCCTCTCAAAGATCCAAAGGTTCGAATAGCAGGCAATCAAGAAGCTCAAGTAAGTTGTCTGTAAAGAGGCAAGAAGCAGCTGCAGAGCTTGCGGCTACTGAAGCAACTCTGAAGATTATGGAGGAATTGGAAAGTGAAAGAAAGGCACTTGAAATCCTTGAAGCAGAGAATGCTGAGAAACAGAAGGCCTTAGAGCAAAAGCGAAGAGACTGAAACTTGAGGGCTAGAAACAGTAAAGAGAATGAATGCTGCTAAAGCACGTTTGAAAGTGTACAATGAAGAAGGAAGCTCAGATGAAGAAATATCAGACCTTCTGCACGAAAGGAGCAAACGGAGAAATGTCACAGCTAAACCGATGAATCAGTTTGCACATTCGCAACTTAATGCAAATGCAGAGCCGTTTGATATGCCACAAGCCAACTTAAGGTCACAACCAAGAGAAAGCAAACAGGAAGATAGTATCACAACATTGGCCCAAGCTCTAGCTGAGTCCATTCACATAAGTCGCCTACCAGTACCAGAACCTACAGTCTTCAACGGAGATCCTCTCAAGTACAAGGATTGGAAAATGTCGTTTCAAATGCTGATAGACAGAAAGAACATCCCAGTGAATGAAAAGATTTACTATCTTCACAAGTATGTTGGAGGACCGGCGAGAAAGGCTGTTGAGAGTTATTTTCTGTTGGGAACAGAGCGTGCTTATTACTCAGCATGGAACATTTTGGAGGAAAGATATGGAAGTTCATTTGTAATCACCAAAGCTTTCAGAGATAAGTTGACATCATGGCCAAGGATTGGGAACAAGGATAGCGTTGAACTTCGAGAATTTTCAGATTTTCTCAGAGGATGTGAAGCGGCCATGCTTCAGGTTAAAGGTCTTGAAGTTTTGAATGACTGCAATGAGAATCAGAGAATGCTAAGCAAGCTACCTGATTGGTTGTCAGCAAGATGGAATCGAAAGGTCATTGAAATTGAAGAACAAGATGGTTCTTTTCCAACATTTAGCCACTTTGTTGACTTCATTGCGAGAGAAGCCAAGATTGCGTGCAATCCAGTAACATCGCTTCATGCACTCAAAGCAGGTGACTCAGAGAAAATGAAATCTTTCAAGACAAGAAGTGTTGGAGCAAAGGTGCTAGTGAGTGCTGCAGAAGAGACGTCCAACACAAAAAAATGTGTGTTTTGTGAAAACTCAAATCATAGCATTCACACATGTAGGAAGTTTATGGACAAGGTCTTGAGTGAAAGAGTCAAGTTTGTGCAAACTAAGGGACTGTGCTTTGGATGTCTAGGCTTTGGACACCAATCAAAGAAATGTGAAAGGAGGAAGATGTGTGACACATGTAAAGGGAAACACCCGACATGTTTGCATGAGGAACGAGACAAAACCTCAAAGAAAAGGAAAGAAAAGGAAAGTGACAAGGAACCACAAATGAAAGAGATGGAAGGCAATAAAGAGAGTAGAGAAACCAAACCCAAGGAAGCACCAAGTGAAGCAATATCAAACCGTGTGATTCAAAGTGACAGAAGTAATCTCACATCTACAATCATTCCAGTTTGGTTATCCACAACAAGCAATCCTGAACATGAGATTCTTCTCTATGCTCTTCTTGATAGCCAAAGTGACACGACATTCGTCTTGAAGGAAAAGGCAGATGCTCTGGATGCAGAGAAGGAATGTGTGCAGTTAAAGCTCTCGACAATGTCTTCTAAAGACACTTTAGTACCAAGTCAAAGGCTGTCTGGGTTACAGGTCAGAGGTTTCTCTTCTTCAAGGAGAATTCCTCTTCCTGTGACATACACAAGAGAGTTTATTCCTGCGAATTTGAGTCATATTCCCACACAAAGGACAGCAAGAGCGTGGCCACACTTAGAGCACCTGGCTGAAGAAATCGCTCCACTGATTGAATGTGACGTAGGCCTGCTCATTGGTTACAATTGTTCACAAGTGTTGGTACCCAGAGAAGTTGTGGCGGGAAAAGATAATGAACCTTTTGCCCAAAGAACAGACCTTGGCTGGCAATAGTTGGAGGAGCTAATCCATGTGTTGACTATGGGGATGCCATAGGATGTAGCCACAAGATCATTGTCAAGGAAGTGACACCCAATCAGTCAGCTGAGCAGTTGGTCAAAGAAGTGCAATACGTCTGTCGCACACAAGTCAAAGAGGTGGTCACATCTGCAGATGTAATTAAAGTGCTCGAGTCCGACTTCAATGAAAGAAAGGTGGAAGATTCACACTTCTCACAAGAAGATTTAAGGTTCATCTCCATAATGGAAGAAGGAGTGAAGATGAAAGCAGATGGACACTGTGAGTTACCTTTGCCATTTAAGGAAGACAGACCAAGTCTAGCAAACAACCGGAGCTGTGCAGAACACAGACTCAAAAATTTGAAGAGAAGATTTGAGAAGGACAAGCAATACCACAAAGACTACACAGAGTTCATGAGAGAGACTGTAGAGCGTGGTGATGCAGAAAGAGTTCCCTCTGTAGACCTGGACAAAGGCCCTGCCTGGTACATTCCACACCATGGAGTGTATCATCCTCAAAAGCCTGGCAAAATAAGAGTGGTGTTTGATTGTTCCGCAAAGTACGGAGGGGTGTCCTTGAACGACTACCTGCTTACAGGGCCAGAGTTAACCAACTCTCTAGTGGGGGTCCTGTGCCGATTTCGGAAAGGTCCAGTTGCAGTGATGTGCGACATTGAGCGCATGTTTCATCAATTCAGAGTCAGAGAAGAAGATCAAAATTACTTTCGCTTCTTGTGGTGGGACAATGGAGACTTCAACTCTACTCCATCTGTCTATCGCATGCGCGTACACTTGTTTGGAGCTGCTTCTTCCCCTGCCTGTGCGAACTTTGGTCTCAAGTATATTGCTGCACAAGGTCAAGGCAAGTTCAGTGAAGCTACCATAAGATTCATTGAGCGAAATTTTTATGTGGACGATGGTCTTATCAGTTTCCACTCAGAAGAAGAGGCAATTCGTTTGGTGAAGGAAGCAAAGGAACTTTGCAGCACAGGAGGCTTGCGACTTCACAAGTTTGTTTCAAACAGTAAGCAAGTGCTTAATTCGCTACCGGAAGAAGATTGTGCAGAAACAGTAAGAAAGGACTTGTCACTGGGCGAGCAACAAATTGAAAGAGCCCTAGGTGTCAAATGGTGCATCGACTCGGATCATTTCCAGTTTCGAGTAGTTGTGAACGAGCAGCCACTTTCCAGAAGAGGAGTGTTGTCCACAGTAGCCTCTATTTACGATCCACTTGGCTTTGTGGCACCTTTTGTTCTACTTGGGAAGCAGATTCTACAGCAAATGTGTCGTGAGAAAGCAGATTGGGACGAACCACTCACAAGCGATCTGAAGTCACGGTGGGAGTCCTGGTTGTTGGATCTAAAAAATCTAGCAGGTGTCAAAATTGACAGATGTTACGTGCCAAAAGATTTTCAAACAGTTCAGAAGTACGAGCTTCACCATTTCTCAGACGCAAGTGTTTCAGGGTATGGTGTTTGTACGTACCTGAGAGCTGTCAGTGAAGCAGGACAAGTCCACTGCGCTCTTGTCTTTGCCAAGTCCAGAGTAGCACCCACGAAGGTTACTACGGTGCCAAGATTGGAGCTGTCTGCAGCAGTTGTAGCAGTGCGGATTAGTGACATGCTCAAAGCAGAGTTGGAGCTAGAAGATGCTCAAGAATTCTTCTGGACAGATTCTCAAGTTGTCTTAGGATATATCAACAACGATGCAAGACGTTTCCATGTTTTCGTTGCAAATCGCATTCAGCGTATTAAGGAAAGCACTCAACTGATGCAATGGAAGTTTGTGGTGTCAGATCTCAATCCAGCAGACCATGCGTCACGCGGACTGAAGGCCAAAGACCTCATTACCTCCAACTGGTTTAGCGGTCCAAGTTTTCTTTGGAAAGAGAAACTTCCCCACGGAGAAGTCAAGGTGGGGAAACTTGATGCAGAGGATCCAGAAGTACGCAAAGCTGTTGTACTCCATACAACTACAGAAACAAATTCTTTGGCAGAACGTTTTCTCAATTTCTCCAGTTGGTCAAGGTTGGTCAAAGCTATGGCAAGACTTCTCAGATTTGTGAAAGAGTTTAAGGGCTTGGAAAGGAGAAGCAATAAAGCCACTAACCTTGAAGAAAGGAAATAAGCCGAGCTTAAAGTCATATCCATTGTACAAAGATCAGTCTTCTGCAAGGAAATCAAAGCACTTCAAACGCGAAAGGATCTACCCAAAGACAGAACAAACAGACTCTATCGACTCGATCCCTTCCTGGATGAGAAGGGTGTTCTTAGAGTGGGAGGTAGATTAGAGCGTTCTACATTGCAGCCACACGTCAAGCACCCGGTCATCTTACCAAAGACTTGCCATATCGCAAAGTTACTGATTGATCACTATCATCAGCGGGTGAAACATCAAGGACGGGGCATGACGATAAATGAGCTGAGATCAAATGGAATATGGATACTAGGATGCAGTCAAGCAGTATCATCCTTTATCTACAACTGTATTAAGTGCAGGAAATTCAGACGTCGAGCAGAAGAGCAAAAGATGGCAAACCTACCAAGTGAGAGAATGGAGACCACCCCTCCCTTCACGTATTGTGGGATGGATTGTTTCGGCCCATTCTACATTAAAGAAGGAAGAAAAGAACTGAAGCGTTACGGGCTTCTGTTTACCTGTCTATGCTCTCGTGCGGTGCACATAGAGCTACTCGATGATATGTCAACCGACGCTTTTCTAAACTCACTGCGTTCTTTCATCGCTTTGCGTGGGAATGTACGTCAGTTGCAATCAGATCAAGGCACCAATTTTGTTGGAGCCAGACGTGAGTTTCTGGAAGCAGTAAAGGAAATGAATCAGGAAAGTTTGAAACAGCTAGGCTGCGAGTTTGTAATGAATCCTCCCTCTGCCAGTCATATGGGTGGAGCCTGGGAAAGGCAAATTCGTACGATCCGAAGTGTATTGACAACCATTCTGGATCAGTCATCCAGATCATTGGATAGTTCATCTCTAAGAACCTATCTTTATGAAGTGATGGCGATAGTTAACATCAGACTTATCACCCCACATTTACTCAACGATCCTACTGGACCTCAGCCACTTACACCTAATCTTCTATTGACCATGAAGTCGTCAGTAATACTGCCACCACCAGGAGACTTTGTAAAGGAAGATTTGTATCTTCGCAAAAGATGGCGTAAAGTCCAGTACTTGGCCAATGAATTTTGGCACAGATGGAAGAAAGAGTACTTATTGAGCCTACAACAAAGACAAAAGTGGCACAAAACAAACAGAAATGCAAAGATCAATGACATAGTGATCGTACAAGATGACCAAGCATAAAGAAATGACTGGAAGTTGGCCAAAGTTGTTGCCATACACCCGAGTGAAGATGGATGTATACGCAAAGTACAACTGTTAATGAGTGACATATTGTTAGATGACCATGGAAAGAGACTGAGTAAACCAGTTCTACTTGACAGACCCATACACAAGACTCTGACACTATTAGAAGCAAATTAGTTTACATTTCATAAGTTCATGGGTGGAAATCACAAGTGATTTGGTGGGAGTGTAGCTGCCGTCATAGGCAACTCTCGCATTTAAGTTCATTTTATTAGATATGTAAGGTTGAAACAATTAGTAGTTAAAATATTAAGAAATAAATCAATAGTAATTCATGTTTTGTTCATTGGATTTATATGTTTAAATGTGTTATTTTTGCTAATTGTGCAATTAGATAGGACTTTAGTGAGGCAACCAAGCATCCCTTGGTGACCATGGTATCTAAGGATGTTGCTGAGACTGGACACTGCCCCATCCTTATGTATCCAGCAATACCCCAGCCCAGTGTAAAAACAATTGAATCAGTGGTTTTCACATAGACTCCTTATATAATTGGATATAAATTTGAAACATTTTCAGCTCAAGAAAGAGGAGAAAAATAAATTTTGGTATTTATGGTGGTTTTTACCCTTCAGCTATAAAAGGCTCGTGGCTATAGTCATCACCCCACCAGGCAGGCAGTTTGGACACCCAAGTTTGTGAATGCAATAACTCGAGAAAGTAGGATTAAAATTGCTACCATAGGTGTTACCACTAAGATAACTTGGACAAATTTGAATCACAGTGAACTTTAAGTCGACCTCAAGGTCAACGTGTCTCTACTAAGAGGCTGAAGGGCGGCACTGGCGGCCGCCAGTATTTTTCAATACTAAGGTTGAAGGAATTGTTTGGGGGGAATAGATCAATTACTAAAATAATCTATGGCTGCAGCCCTGCTGGCAGTTGGAGGACGGCTTCTTCCTCTGCTGTGTGAAGTTGCTAATAAATCTGCAAAGTCATCAGTTACTTTCACTGGCAAGTAGTATGAAAATAAAATGCTCCAACACAAGAACAAAGATATGGCTGTATGGCTGAGTTATTTTTATGTATGATATATTTATTTTTTTAGGTTTTTCTCAAACTTGCCTATTGCACTGGCAGTTTTACTGTACTGAAGAAAACAAACCACTGAAACATAGTATCTATACTCACACTAAAATGACAATTGCCTGGTATTATACCTGCCAAAAAACACCGTGTCTGGTTGTTACAGTGGATATGTAAGGCTTTAGAGACTGTGTATGGCGTAACAGAGTGCTGGCCTCTGCTGTCAGTTAAATAAACTGTGTAGTGTATGTGTTATAGTGGTGTTGAAGCAGGTCAGTGGTTTTCTCTGCATTTATGCAAAGTTGTTTCCCATTGCTCCTGTAGTGAGTGTTGCAACAATTTTTTGCACCTGATTTAGCAAGGGGAACTTAACAGGCCAGTTCACCTTAAAATCAAATGTGTGTTTTCCCCTTTGGCCTGTAGTGATGTTTATTCCTCTGGATTTTCTTTGTGAGGGTGTAAATATACAGCCTGCAGGCCCAGTCCAACAAACAGTCCAGTGTGACCCACTGGATGGTGAAGTCATTCATAGTTTAGTAACATGCACTCCTCGTCCTGTCTCTAAGTGTAGTTCAGGGAAGGTTAAAATTATTAAATATGGTCATCTGATCATTTTTACAAACACCCAAAGTAAAAATAAAAATCGTTATTAAAACGGAGTATTCCCTGACTATAGTTGCAAGTTGCTCGTGGTTGCTAACAGACGCTAGGTGAAATTGATCGCTAAGCCCCAGTCATGTAGGTCTAGAGACCAGTCAGTGACCTCACTGGTCAGGCATTGTTAGGGAGTAAGTGGTTGCTGGGTGAAATGGGTCACAAAGTGGTGCACTGAGAGAAATCCTTGCAATTACATGCTCTCAAGTAGATTTCTGTGGTTGCCAGTCATTGTTTGAAAACACTTGCAGAGTACTCGCTAAGTGGTGGATGATATAGCCTCAAAACTACATTACGCTGTTTCAAGTGAGTAATTTCTGCTGACTTAGAAAAACTGTTGCCCAGTGCATTCACATGTTTATTTTCTGGGGTTGCACATCACCAGCTGCTAGCATCTCCTTCATAGGCTGGTGTGTTTTTGTTTTTTGCTTAAATGGTGAAACAAGTTTGTCGTTTCCACTTTATGCAGGAAACGTTTTCCTGCATCAAAAACCTTTAAAAGTAGAAGTAGTCTGCAGAGTAGTAGCAGCAGCAGTAGTAGTCTGTCTGTAGACTGTAGTCTGCAGTAACGCACAATTTTCCCTTTGAAGGTGACCATTGTCTATTTCCTGTCGTAACCGGTTGCCAACTGTTCTCTATGCGATTGAGGCCTTAGCTAGCATCTTTTAGTTGGTGGGTGTAACTTAAGTGTGGTAGTAGAAAAAATAGATTTTAGAAAACTATTCATTTATGTGACTAAATCGCTCATGATGTCTGAAGACAGATATTTTTAGCTAAATGCCAAGCGTCTTTCAATTCTGTTATAGTTAAGAGAAGTCAAAGGAGCTTGCAAAGAAAAGCGTCTGGACTTCTTGCAAGCTCCTTTGACTACGATGACCTGGATGACTGAGAACCTTCACAGACATATAGTTAAGAGAAGGCAGACATTTTTACAGCTGGTATCTCCTAGACGGGGCAATTTTTCCCAACTGCTCCCTTATTCGTCAGGGTTTGCCACAGTGTGTAGCTTCATATATATATTTGATTTGGCAGATTTTTAGGTTGGATGCCCTTCCTGATGAATGCCCAAAGGGATTTATGCCTCCTCCCGGGATCGAACCAGAGATCCTTTGCTTGTTAGGCAAGATTAGATCAAAGATTTTATCGATGAAAGTGATATCTGCCATGGAGACTCCAATGCTCTTTACAACTGTACAAGTTCTGTCATGTCTTTGAGTTTCTTTAGAACTTTGAGAATATAGCCCTCATAAAATCATGAAATAGTGGAGTTGTAGTTCTAGATTGCTTCTTTATGTTGCTAATCATTTAACAGGTTGAAGCACCAAAGCAGGGAAAGGACTTAGAAGTTAACTGCCTTTACCTGTGCCTTCAATAGGATATATCTTTGTTGTTGTAAAACAAAATTAAATGCAGTACTTTACTGTGTTTAAAAGGATGCAAATAATTTGCCCATGTGTGCTTCTTTATAAACCCATTAAGCTTTCTAAATCTGTCCTCTTAAAGAAAACTATTTCCCTCTTACTTACTCTCTCTTGTCCCTTTGAAGCTAGGTAGCAAGAGTTTCAGTTAAACGAGCATACGTTACAAAAACCAACATGAAGTCATATGGAAGAAAAATGGGAATTAACAGGGAAGAGGTAAAGATTAGATGTTATTGAAAAGTGGAGGCGATATAGGTATAAAGGAATGTAGTGGGAGAGGGTGGAGGGAAAAGTCCAATGACTGGAATGATTTGAGCAAGGAACACCAGATTGCACAGAGAAGGGAGAAGGTCAGGGGGAGCAAGCAAAGCACTGTAATGTAGGATAATGAGATGAGAGCATCCAAAAGAAAAGCTGAAGTCTCTGCAGGCATAAACGGCCATAGCCACCCTGTGGACAAGCGAATGGGTGGAGGGAGGGGAAAGAGATAAAGAGATGGAGAATGACAGCAGTGGAACATGAAATGAAGCTGAGGGTGGTGGAGACAGAAGAGGGGCTGAGATAATGATGGTAAGGGCAGAAAAAGCAGGGAAGAGAAGAAGAAAATTGAAGAAGGGAAGAAGCTTAGGAAAGGAGAAATGGTTGGTTTTTGGGCAAATGATAAATCTAACACACAAGCAAAAAAGAAGGAAGAAGGCAGATGAGATCGAATGGAGAGAGATAACAAATGAAGAAGAAATGCTAGAATGGAGGCAGAAAGAAGATGGCAAGAAAAAAACAGGCAAAAGAAGTGTGGAGGGGACAGAAACTTAAATATGGATGGGAGACAAGTAAATGTGCCTACATACATGCTGTTTATTTTGTATCTGCAACCAAGACACATTAGTTTAAACCTAATAAGACGTCATCCCTGAAAGATTCCTCCTTCATCCAGTTTTTTCACATTTCTCCATCATTGCCCCAGTCTTCACCTCTTTCCTGCTCACTCTCTGTTTGCACACTGATGTAGAGCTAAGCTGCTTCTTGTCCAGGCTCTGCAGACTCCAGTATTCATAGGCTGCCTGTTTGACCTCATTTAACCCATCAAACAAATTGGGGGCATCTCTCTCTCCGTGAATGGCTGCTGTTGCTGTGCTGCCCAGCAGGAGGGGGTTGGTTACACAGGGGGTCAACTGGAGAGGGAGGTTTTGTTTGACTGTAGGAACGAGCTGCCCTGATCTTAGTACTTGGCACTAAGATGCACAAATGGAGCAAACTTGAAATCAGGTGAGTCTAAGATTTAAAAAAAAAAAAAAACACTCATTAACAACAACCTCCTTTCATTAATGTTGAATATTAGGCGTTGCAGATGATGTGGTAAAAATAGAAAAAGAGCTTATTAGGACAGCCACATTTAATATAATGAGGTTGTTGTGGTTTTGTCAATAACACATTAGTTATGCTTGGCATTAAGAGACAAGGTATGGTACAACACCATGCTAACCTTGTACAACACAGTAGGTCAATCAAAATCTAAATTTCAGATTTAGTTAAAAACAACTACACAATTACAAGTTCAGTGTGTTTTTGCACTTGCTGTTAGGAGGAGTCACGTTTGCATCTGGTTGCTGGTTTTTAAATTGAGAGGAACATTGCTTTTAAATGTGATTTGAGTGCACTGTTCAAACGGTGACATACTGAAGGAACAGTTTTGAGACTAATGGAGACGCACAGACTTACACAGAAGAATTGACCAGTACGTGTATGTATGTGTGCTGTAACCGTGAGATTTGGAAGTTTAATCTCCGTGTCAAACTGGGATAAATATGTTTACCAAACTAACTTGTAGACTTATAACATGGTTTTAGCCTCGATGAGGTCACTCAGTCCCATTAGGTGTCAGGCAGGCAGGCCTAGAGCCTGGTTAGCGACCATTTGGATGGAAATGCATAGTCACAGTCAATGTTGTGAAATTGATCACAAATAGGTGTACAGCGCTGCACTGAAAACTTGCTTGTGGTTATTTTAGGTTGGTAGGTTGCCGTGCTTGGCCGTAGTTTTATAGAAGACACCAACTTGACTGCAAACTGCTCATCAAGTGGTCATGAGACTGTGAAGTGCAATGCAAATCAGAAACAGAGAATTTTCACCTGAACGTAAAAGCTTCCCTTTTGAAATGTGTTGGTTGCAGCTGCAAGGACATGTTCCACTTGACCAAATTTCATTACAGCTCAGAGAGTACAGTAGTGAGTGTTTGCAAACAAATCACCATTTTACATGCAAACCACTGCAATTTGTTTGTGTCCAAAGCAATTACAATCAGTTTTTTAGTGCAGCACACTCTTTACAGGTGATTTCACCCAGCGTCAGCATCTTTTTACAACCTGAAGAGTCGCCCTCTGCTGGTCATTACAAGCAAAGCCAACTTTCAGGCACTTCTCACCAGCTTTATTTTTCAAACCAAGTAGCTGTAGCCATCTTTCATATACAGACTTTGATCTATGACTATGTCATAATGCCATACAGTTTTCATTATTATTGGACAGCACATGTATGGACATTATTGGGGCTCATAATGCACTCTGCACAAAATCACATGGAATACACATTTATATGATAAGAAATAGTAAAACACTGAAAAAAGGTTGATTTAAAAAATGATTACAATATATATATATTTTGCAGATATACTGGATTCAAGTTAAGTAGCATCAATATTGACGTTCGGTACCATAAGATAGCAGTGCATATCGAGGCCACCCCAGCTGTTTCTAGCAGCAGTTGTCTAGCTTCCCCCAAGAATCCTTTTCTCCGTTGCAGATATTGCTGTGATGACATGCTCAGTAACTGGCTGCTGTTGTGCCAGCAGGCACGCACACTTTCAGGGGAGGGGAAGGGAAACCAAGATGGTGTAACAAACAGGAGAGAAATTTAAATTTGAATACAGCTTCACGCATTTCTCTCTGCAAACAAAACTTGCAAATCAGTGAGGGGGAAAAGCGCAACCTCAAACAGAGGAGGGAGCTAGAAGGAGAACAAGGTTGGCCCAAATGAGATTAAACCAGAGAGCTGTGGAGACATGAGAGAAATGGGTGCAAAGAGGGGTGGAGGACAGAAAAAGAGTGAGAGATTTTGGTAGCAGAGATGACAAGCAGAAAGATGTGGGGAAATGGACCATGCTGTGAAGACAGGAAAAGAAAGAGGATAGAGGCTAAAAGAATTAAGTTAATGAGGGAAAGAAGAGAAGGATGTAGAATGGGGAAATGGGGGGGAAAGATATGTCTGTATGAATTAATAGTGAAGACTTGCAGGTGTACAGTTCATATGAAAGTTGTGCTTCAGTTTCACGAGAAGCTTATCTGAAATTTTGCTTTATTTAAACATCACATAACCATAACATCCAGTTACAGCTATTTGTGGCTGTCTGACATTTTGATTTTCATTCAGTCGTTTCCTGTATAGGAAAAACAAGTCAGCTTTGTTCTATTTTTAGCTGTCCTCCAGGAAAATATGGCAACATTTGACAAAGAATTGCCTTTTGAGCTAAATACTAAATACAGTGGAGACTATTTAAATGCGTCAGGTGGGACGACACACCAGAACAAGACCCGATGAAGGCAGAGTAACTCATCAGTCATAGCTTCTTTTTAAAGGCATTAGTGCAGCATTTCAGTTAATGCTCAATGGATAATGTGTCACATTTGACAGCAGTCTGTTTGATTCACTCCGATGGCAACAAATGAAGCTGTCACGGAGCCAGTTTGATGATGGCCTTTGAGTTTTTCTCTGCAGCAGCTCATCTTTGTGCCTTCTGCCTTTGATCCTGGCCCATTGGGTGCAAAACAATATAAGCAAATGGATCAAGTGATGGCAAAGTGGCAAGACAAAGTATGGAAATGACACTGTAACCATACACACACACACACGGGGGGTGGGGGTGACTTAATCCTGTCTCTCCTGCTGGCCCCCAGGGCCCTTCTTACCAAGCAGGCACATTCAGCACATTTCACAGTCTACCCCTTAATCCCTTTAGGAGGCTCCATTACATGTCAACTGTGGCCCACTGCTTACACCAGAGACTGTGTGCATCTTCTTGCATATAGCGAGTTTGTGTCTGTATGTATCGCAGTATGAGAAATGTTGATCTTATTAAGTCATTTAGGCAAGCGCTTAATTGTACAGCAGCTCTTTTCAGAGAGTGACCTCTGGGGAATGAGTTGGTGCTTAATATAATTAATCATACCTGTACCTGCTGAATGATACAAATTAGTTTTATTTTACTTTGTTATAATAGCATTAGTATTGTAAGTGATGCGTAGTTATTCTTTTACCGAAGGACCTAAATGAAGAGTTAATCTTCACAGGGCAGTTTGATCATTTATTTTTTGCAGTGGAATTTCCCATATATCACATTTAAGTGGGCAAGTATCACTGGTTCATATTTATGGGGAACATATAGGAAAGAGGAATGCAGAGAGACCCTGCTGTGATGTAGGGCAGTTACTTCAGAGGCAATGCTCATGTACCAGCTGCTACAACATTGCATGGAGTGGAACATTTAGCTTTTTTCACTTAGCCTTATTGATATCGCCAGGAGGAGGACTGGGTCAAAGCCTGTCCTCCTGTGCTTTTCAGGCAGTGCAGGGGTGATTTTCATCAGCAGGAGAATTGTATGTGTAAGACTAGCTTCCCTGCCATCAGGAGCTTTCATTGCACTCATAGTAATGTGACAGATTGTCTCCTTCAAAATGCTTGGACACAAAGTGAAGGTCCTTTTTCATCAGATTAAAGACTTATGTTGAGAGCAAAGATTGTTCCACCAGCACAGATGTCTAACTTAGCGTTTTCCTTTGCAGTGGATAGAAAGTCTAGCAGGAATACTGCGCAAATATTAGCATTGTTTTATTATTCTCAATGGATGGGCTACTGTCATCAATCTGAACTGCTTAACCACTTTATGGTTGGTGAATATAGCCTATGCCAGTGGTTATAGGGCGAGGGGCAGGGTTAGAGGTGGAGAGGTCGCCACATCCAATCCCACATCCACACTTATGGCCAGCTCAGAGTCACCAATTAACCTAACAAGCATGTCTCCAGGCTGTGTGGGGTAACCAGCTCCTATGGGGAGTACATGTAAATTCTGCACAGAAAGGCCTCGGCCAAGTGGAAGGTTCCAGTTTTTTCTAATGGCTTAACTGTTGGTTCTAGATGTTATTCTGCCACCTGTCGATGACAGCTGCATTTTTTAAATTCCAAATATAAAAGTTAAAGCTATACGTTGTGTATTTGTTCATGGTTTTTGTGTATATGTTTTATATTTTTTCCTTTTTGTACTTGTGCACACTGTGCTTCTGTATCATACTCTGACATCTCCTATCAGAGTGCTTTGCAGTGATGCTAGTCTCTTCCAGCTGCCTGCAGCTTACAACTGATATCCCCATGTGCAATAACTGGATCACTGACCGAGTTCAAGACGTGTTTGAGTGGTGGAAGCAGCTTTCCAAGTCCCTAGGATGTAACATAGATGCCCCATTTGGCAGGTAGTTTCATTCAAATGGGCATACAGGACCATTGCACACATGCTTAGCACAGCTGGTCCCAGTAAGAATGAAACCTCTCGTACCAGCAGCATTAATGTCTATCACGAGGACCACAAAACCAGCTGGTGTCCCCCTATAAACCTCCAGCCTTTCCTGCCATACCGTGAACCTGCTCTCTGTGAATTTGACCCACTGAAACAAACATGTGCACATCCTCAGGGCACTACTAACCCAGCAAGTATTTTTAAGGATCCCCAGGATTTATTACCTAACTATGTAATGGCATCACTGTCTCCACATTGTCCCATATCTTTGCTGTACAACAATGCCTTGTTACTTGGCAACTAACATACAGCAAAGGCTCATAGTGATATATCAGTGATAAGTTCAAATTAGCATAGTGCTTTTCCAGCTTTTTATTCAGGTACAAAATATATGTGCCAGACCTAAATTCACTGCCTGACCTTGGCGCTTTTTTCCCCTATAGATTGTGTGTTTCACATCTGCGTGTGTGCGTGTGTCTTCATTGGGTGAGTACATCCTTCAGTGGTCGATTTTCGAGGCGTTCTGTAATGCATTTTAAAAGGCCGGACCCTAAAGCTGTCAGCCCTGGAGGGAGAATGACAGAAACAAGTTGGGAAACACCAGAGAACACACTGTCTGGGTTCATCCTCCCCAAGGATTTTACCTCACAGCTCTCAATATCCTAATCTTGTCTCCTTGCTACAGTAAATATGATGTCAACAGAATAGATACACATTGGCCTTCTGGGTACTCCGCTGCAGTGAGGACGCAGGGTTCTCTTTTTGGTTTGTTGATGATGTAACAGTGGTACATTTCACAATTAAGTAATCATTTGGAGAATAGGACAGAATGTCAAAGTTGAGGTTGAATAACTTTCAGTAGACATGAAGAATACGAAATGAGGACGCGCTCTTGGAGCTACTTAATGCCAAATCTCTCAGCAACCTGTTCGAGGGCAGTTAAATGTTGAGGCTTTTTGTTCTGTTGAAGAGGACCTGTTATTATGCTCTCTATTTTCTGTACTGCGCAAAGGTCTTGAGTCACATCTCATTGTTTTGTTTTGTTTTGTATTTTGCTAGGAAAATGGCAACTATGTGTGAATAAATGAGACATGCAAGCAAAAATGGAAATGCAGTATATAAGGCAGAAGCAAGCAAGCATTCTGTTCATCTGGACGTAGCATTTTGTGGGAGAAACGTTTCACGGATCACATTAACTCAGTGGACTGACACATCAAATTCACCAGGGAGGATATGAAAAGTCTCAGGTTAGCCTTCTTAGACTGTGAGATTTCCATAAGTAATGGGGGACATCTAAAAGCTGACATGTACCGTAAACCTACACATATCTAAGGTTTGACTCTCATCATCCACTGGAGCACAAACTGGGTGTCATCAGGACGCTACAACACAGAGCAAACACCATCCCCACAGACACAGCAGCCAGGGAAGCAGAAGAACAGCACATCAAGAGGGCCCTGAGTAAATGTGGTTATCCCAGCTGGACTTTTGTCAAAGCTGGAAAGGCACCTAAAGAAAGCTCCAGCCGATCCAGGAGAGAAGGACAACTGCTGCCCAAGCGAAAACCTGTAGTGAATCCCATATGTGTCAGGAGTATCGGAGCAGTTGAGATACATTTTTTGTAAACACCAGGTCTCTGTGGCTTTCAAACCCCAAAACACGCTGCACCAAGAATTGATCCACCCCAAGGATCGGGTCCCCCGACACAAACAAAGTATCATAGTGTACGCTGTTAAGTGCCAGGAGGATTGCCAGGATTTATACATCGGGGAAACCAAACAACCTCTGGCGAAGCGGATGGCACAACACAGAAGAGCTACCTCATCAGGCCAGGACTCTGCAGTCTATTTACACCTACAGGCCAGTGGACACTCTTTCAATGATGAGGACACAGTGACAGGGAGGAACGCTGGTTTGAGCGCGGAGTCAAGGAGGCAATATATGTGAAAAGGGAAAGACCATCTTTGAATCGAGGAGGGAGCCTAAGGGTACATCTGTGACCATCTTACAATGCTGTGATTGTAGCCATTCCCCAACTCTCTGTGAATGGTACTCATGGCCATTGATCAGTGGGTTTTGGTCAGTGGGCTTTGATCAGTGGTTGTTGATCAATGGTCATGAGAAGTTGCATAATTAAGATTAAGGAACTGACCTCCCAGCCCATTGTCCCTTCAGTGGGCTGGTTTCAGTCATTATGCAAATATACTGTTTATAAGATTGGGGAAACCTGCAGTCAGCTGAGACTGAAGACGTCACCTGGATGAGTGACGAAACGTTTCTCCCACAAAACGCTGCATCCAGATGAACAGAATCAACTTTTGGAGATTTACTTACCTAGATGATTGAGCATACATCAAGAAGTTTGGAAGTTATGCAGTATTTAGTATGATAATTTTTACTAACTCTGGGAGAACCTTAGGTTAAAAATATGAAGCTGGGAAAGAGCAAAACAGGCCCCATTTATGTAATCTGTTGGTACAACAGCAACCTTTCATATACTGTAAGTGATAAATAGATAATCAAGCTACACTTGTCATACTTTTCTACAAATTTAGTACCAAAAATGTCCACATGACTTTCACTAAATAATGCAGTCATTGAAAAAGTTTGATTCAAATCAGACTTAATTGCCTCAAAACAAGTAAAATGGCTCAAACATTACATGTATTAAGTGTAGCAATGCATCAGTCAGGCAAATGTACGGATAGTTATTAAGCAGAAACACTACATCTGTCTCTGATTCTCTTTGGTGCTGTCTGTTAGAAAAGTAAACCTATCTGGTTTCTGGCTGCTTTTCCTTAACATTTTTTTTCCTTGTAGCTCTGCATGTAAATGAAGGCAGTGGAGGGAAATGATTATCATAAAGAGTCCAATTTTATCTGTGAACGCGGCTGACTGTTTCCCCGGTGGGTCGTTTGGCTCCTGTTCCTGCTTGATGGCATCAGCAGCAAGATTGCCAATAAAAGTTTGTCAAGGGCCTCGGTGCACCCAGCCAACAGGCCACGGATAGATGGAAAGGTTTATGACGGCTGAGTACATGCACAGTGCAACTTTCACAACCTGACAAAAAAAAAGTCAGTCGGTGCAGAAGGTAAAGGCAAATCTCTCCATAGGAATTGCTAATATAGGCGTGCCATTATCACTGCGTGAAGAAACAGCTTTTCAGCTCCACATACGCCCACAGTTCTGTAAGTGATCCCCAGCAGTTAACCGGCTGTTTACACACCGTGCACGGTGAAACAACACTGCCATCATTTTCTGCTAGTGTCATAGGTTTCCTAAAGCGTACAGTGTACCTGCTTGAAATTATAGTTTTATTTGGTGTTTTAAAAATAAACCAGTATGACTGTAAAATATTAATGTGTGTAGAAGAGGCATAGAATAGCAAAGTTGCCCTTAATAGTCTTTATTGTTGTGGAAGGTAAAATTCACATTTACAGTGTGCAACGTCTCTGAAGAAAGCTTTCAAACACACAGAACAAACATGGTTCAGTTGTACAGTTTCTCACTCCCCTCTAAGTACTTAATTTGCTACTTGTACTGTGAGACAATCTTAAATCTGCACACATTTATAAGTGTTGCTCAGCTGGGTCTCAGTTTATTTTGTCAGCCATCCTCCTTTACTTTGTAGTGTGTGTGTTTGGTTTGAGATAATTCAGTCTGTTTGATAAAAATCCCACCAGTACTGGTTGGACAGCATCTGCCCTCAGATGAGATGTGATAGTCTTGTTCTGGGTGTGGTCCCGTCTATACCACCCTACTTTTTCATCTTTCTTTTTCTCTCTGCCTCTTTCATCCCTTCTCAGCCTTCTGAGTAAATTTTCTTCATTTCCTTTCATGCAATTCATATCTTGTTCATATGCAGGCCTATTTTGCATCGGCTTGACGGCGTCATTCCCACTCTCCCTCCCCTTGTCTCTATTTGTTTCATGTTTAACTCCACAGTTTGACCTCCAAGTCTTCTGTACAGTGTCCCCCTGGCTGCTTAAGTATTCTGCAAACACCAGCATGTGTTATTGCTCCCTCTTACTTTGTGAGACAGCAGGAATTTTCCATAGATCTGGTCTCTCTATAAAACTGTTCAGCCCTGACAGATTGTGTTGATGAATCAGCCTCCGTCTGCCCTGTGTTGAACCACTTCTCTCAGTGGCACTGCTGTCTACTAGTTATATAAAGGCCTCTTTGGGCATTTGTCCCACAACTGTCCTCCATGAGTGAAATACACATTGCAAAACTGGAAATTGAAATTTTTTACAGGCCTGGCATTCTTGAACCATTTTCTTTTTACTGGCAACATGTTTGCCATTCACACTTTACTAAAGTGCTACAGTGAGATCAGATTTGAGTCGGTCCATATCAGCTCACCCAGACCTCCCAGTTTCTGTTGATTATTGTGGAAACTTCTGTTAAGTTCATAGGATTTCTTTGGTGAAAATACTCCATGAACTTCATTGATTTATTAATTAATTTATTGACTCTGTGATGATATTTTTTCCACCTCCTATAAGCACACATGTTCAATAATCATGTTTTTTTGATTAACTGTTTTAACTTTGCACGATTTTATATTCTGAATGTTGTATAATTGGCTTACTGTGCTCAGATCAGCCAATAAATACGTACCAGTTCAATTTGAATGGACCAGTAGGTGGAAGCTCTACACCTGGAAGACAAGAGAAAAAGAACAGCAGCAGTGCCACTTATCATGGCATGTAACAGTGAATGATAGTTTTCGTATATGACTGTAACCATGCAGATGCTATTAATAACCCTCCACAATGTACAATATGAGGTTAAAAAAAAAAAGAACAAAGCACAACAGTTCATTTTTGTTATACAGCATTTTTAATGTAGCTTACCATAAGTAGTGGGCATATCAACTGAAAATATAATATTGTATTAAGTCCTTACATTTACTGTATCTTTTCAACTCGGACCATAAGCTCTACAATATTGTCCACTTTGTTTGTTTTCTTCTATATTAATTTAACCTGTGTCTCCTGACTCTTCAAACGTGTCTTCCTTACACGCAGCCAAGATTTCGGCCATAGACTGTATAAGACATGGATGTAGGTAGCATGATCACTCACTGGTTTCTCAAGGCTCCGTTTGAAGCCTGGAGATGAGCGTTTCCACAGTCGCCATCTTGGTTGCAAAAAGCAGACACGATCAGTGTCGCCTCAAGAATTATTTCTTTTCTTTTTTTTCCTCTTTATTTATAAAGTTTTGCACATGTAATTTGACATATGCAGCAAGTACCAACGGATATAAAGACATATATCAAAACAAATTATGCCTTTAAAATTCGGATGATAACAATAAAAAAGAAAAAAGGAAGAAAAAACAACAACCCACGCACAGAAAACAACAAAAAACAAACAAAAAACAAACAAAAAAATTTATTTAAAAAATCAACTCCCTCCCAAAACCATAACAAAAGGGAACCCTGTGGTACAAAAGTTCAGTCTGTTGTAAGTGTTTTCAATGAATTAAAGTAAATGATAAAAGGCTTGCCACATCTGTGAGAACTTATTAACATTTCCTCTGAGTCTAAATTTTATTTTCTCCATTTTTAAAAAGAACATAACATCTTCCAGCCAACGTGATCGGGCTGAAGGGTGAGGAGCTTTCCAAGACAGCAAAATGCGACGCCGTGCCAGCAGTGAAGTGAAAGCGATAATATCCAGTTGCTTACGACTAAGGTTCAGGGTGGCGTCCTCAGAAACACCAAAAATGGCAACTAGTGGACATGGTTTGAGAGTAACGCTCAAAACATGAGAGAGCACTTCAGAGTAAAAAGTCCAGTTAATTGAAGTGACAGGCAGGCAAAAAACATATGAGTTAAATCACAGGGGGAGGTGTTGCATCTGTTGCACAGGTCAGGAATGCTGGGGTATATTTTAGATAATCTAGATGTTGAGAAGTGTAATCTGTATACCGTCTTAAACTGAATAAGGGAGAGTCTGAAGAATGAATTCTGTCAATTACTTTGTCCCAGTAACCTTCAACAAACTGAAGACCCAGTTCCTGTTCCCAACTGATGAAATCATTTGATTCACAGATTTGAAAAAGGACTTGGGTAGAAACAATGGGATACACTGAAAAAGAGAGGAATTTAGGTAGGATATTCATTTTTATAATATTAATCCTGCCAAGAAGTGATACAGGAAGATTTGCCCACCTTTGAAAAGCCAACCTTAAATAGGTCAGCAAAGGGTTAAGATTTGCTGTTCGCAAAGCTTTAAATGAACTGGTAATATGCACTCCTAGATATCTAAAACCTGAAGAAACTAAATGGAAATTAAAATCTGTCTGTCTAAGCTCTTTTGCAACTGGGTTTATAGGAAAACATTCACTTTTTTGTATATTAATCTTATACCCAGAGAAAGAGCCAAAACTCAGAAGTATTTTCATTATAGAGGAAATACTTGAATTGTTGGATTTGTAACATATAGTAATAAGTCATCTGCATACAGAGCAACCCTATATTCCGTACCACCACGAATAACCCCTTGAAACAGAGGCGCCGTTCTGAGAGTCACAGAGAGAGGCTCTATTGCTAAAGTGAAAAGTAAAGGTGAGAGTGGGCAACCTTGACGTGTACCACGTGATAGAGTAAAATACTCAGAATTCACATCATTAGTACAAACAGATTCCAGTGGCGTAGTATATAAAAGATGAATCCAAGATATAAAACTTTCACCAAAACCAAATTTCCTCAAGACTGCAAAAAGATACCCCCATTCCACTCAGTCGAATGCTTTTTCAGCATCCAGTGAGATCACCACCTCAGGGACAGTGCTATGATTTTTGGAGTATATTATATTAAGAAGGGACGTATATTAAAAAAGGAATGTCTTCCTTTAATAAAGCCTCTCTGTTCGTCTGATATAATAGAAGGGAGAATTCTTTCCAAACGGGTTGCTAGCAGTTTGGATAAGATTTTAAAGTCTACATTAAGAAGGCTTATTGGTCGATAGGAGCCACAACAGGTAGGATCCTTTCCTTCTTTATGCAGTAATGAGACCGAAGCCTGTCTTGGTGTCTGAGGGAGAGAATTATTTAAGAATTATTTCTTAGGGGTTCCCATATGGGGGGGCTCTAAAATATTGGGGTGGCACGCCAAAAACAGAATTTCGCGTTTTATTATGCAGTTGTCAGATATAGGTTTCTTAAAAAATATGGAAAAGAGAGAGACAAAGGAATTATAAGCCTAGTTAATTTCCTGCTATTAAAGTAGATATCACTGAAAATGGGTAGATATGAAAACCAAATAAGATTTTGAAGCAGTAATAACTAACAAGTTCATGTTTCAACTCATTGTAGGGTGTCTTCTTCTCTTGTGTTAATGTTTATTAGAGTTATTACCAACCACTCGGGGTTGGTAATAACTGTTATTGACATGTGGTGGTTTTCAGATAGAATGCAGGTTTTTAGGCACTTATGCATTGGCTTAATTTTTTCAACCCAGAAGCTACATCCATGTTTAATGTTGCCTTACAAAAATGGCTGTTGGAAAAAAATTTTAAAAGTAGCTTAAAAATCAGGCAGGACATGAGATTGAACTTGTGTGCATAAAGCCGTGCACACCAAAACATGTCTGTCTTCCTAGTGTCAGTTATATGTGGACATACATGATGTAAAACTATTGCAAGGCAGATTAAATTTATTATGACTCTTATAATAAAATATATAAAGAGGCTACATTTGGCTCCTCCCTGCCACAGGAGGTCACCTCAGTGGGTTGCATGTTTGATTTAGCAGAGTTTTACACTGAATACCCTTACTGACGCAACCCCCAAAGAGGATTTGTAATTGTACTATTTTAATTGCATAAAAGAGAAAATTAGAGTAAAAAATAAATCACTTTCACTCTTTACTTTGACTATTGAAAGGCCATAACATCGTCATTCACTGGCATTCCTGCAACACTACACCACTTTCCCCCCACACTCCCACCACAACCACCCACCCGTTCTGCAGGTGTGCTTCTGTTCTCACAGCTGGATATGTGTCCTTTAGATGACCATATTAAGAATATCCCATCTCACGGACATCAAACAGAAACAAAAGCAAAATAAAGGTCCTGTGCAATTTAGAATGGAAACAAAAGCCATCTTCTTTCTGTTCTATTCAAATATGATGTAAAATGTGTAAGATAGTTTATTAGAATGTCAACTGACCGCAGATGAAAGTAAACGCCTGCTGCTGGAAAAAGGTCTTTTCAGTAGATGTTGTCGTCTCAGTCGCTGCTGAGCTGACTCACAACATCCACAGTGGCATTTTCAGCTTTCAGCATTTACTGGTATTCAGTTAGTTCAGCAGTAGAATAACCTTAGTTTCCTTTTATCTCTTTGATTGGCAAGCTGAGAAAAGAACAAGCGCTGCAGCAAGGGCTTCTGAGCCTTCATCTGTCAAACTAGCAGCAGAACTTGTGTAATCTCCAAACGAACACATGTCCATTTCTCTGCATCAGTCTGTAGAAATTAGACGCCAGTCATGATAATAGAAATCTAGACTGTGTCCTATGCCCTGCAAGGTTTTCTCCCTAGAGATATCGGTATTTCTCTCAAACTGCAGCACAGTTTGAAGGGAGGTTTTGCATATATTAAGATTTCTGTATTCTCCAAAAATCTGCTCAGCTCTGTGGCCGTCATTTAGCACTCATGTCTCTCCCAGTATCCAACATTCTGCATTTGTTTGGTCGTTGGCAGTTGTTTTATGCTTGTGTTTGTCAGGTTTTTGAGTCGAACATTTAGCCGGGCAAATGAATGAAGTGTATATGTTTAACGTGAACCCTTTCTCTCACACTCTCTAGGTTTTCAAACTGAAGGCAGTCCAGCTAGCTGAGAAGCTGCTTCCTGCCTTCAACACCCCCACTGGTATCCCCTGGGCCATGGTCAACCTTAAGAGGTTAGTGACACTACCACTAAAAACCATCCCATCATCTGTTAGGTTCTCTTAAATGCTGAAATGAGTATGAAATAAATTCCACATGGTCAGAAATGCCAGTTTTCTTTCTTTTGAGACTACACAAGATTTAACAGATTTCACCAGAATACTAATGAAGAGTTTACAGATAAAAGTTTGCTTCAAAATCTTATTTGGTTTTCATATCTACCACAGTTGTGGTTGGAAGTTTACATCCACTCATCACGAGCACGAATGTCATGGTCACGTGTTTTATTGATTACTTTGAAGTGTTCTTTTTCTAGGGCAGCATACATCTCTAATGAATTTAAAAAACAAGAATAAAGCACATACATTTGAATTCGTTTTGGATTATCTCTAATTGACACATGTAACCTCACTAATATCTGGTTAAAAACCACTCTGGAAGTTGAATCTTGACCAGATAGCCATCAACAAGTTTGTGGCATAATTCTGTCTGGATATTTGACACTCTTCTTGGCAGAATGGGTGGAGTTCAATGGTTGGTGTCTTGGCACTGACCCGTCATTTAAGCGTAGTCCAAACATTTTCAATATGGTTGAGTTTGGGGCTTTAGAAACACCACTCCAGAAGCTTGATGGAGTAATTTGTAAACAACTACAGACACTGAGCATCAGTTCAAACAACTAAGTACGTGTTACTTAGATGTGTCACCACTTTGTCTGAAAGAAGAGCTAGACTTTCACCCTCAGATCAGAGGAAATTAGTTAAGATGTTCAAGGAACAACCTAGAAGCTATGAAGACTCAAGCCTGTCATGACCTTGAACACCAACGTCAAAGATCAGAGGGAAGCCAGTTTGTCACCTTCAGCTGAGAGGGTGTTCTGATAAGACAATAATCCCAAACAAGCATTAGCACGCACTGGTTCTGGAATGGATAAAGCAGGCTAATAGTAAACTTCTCGCCTTCCCTATTGAGCACCCGATTGAACACTTAAAATCCAGGGAAACCATTTAATTTAATCTTATGTTTTATTGATATATTTTTCTCTTTGTAAGGTGACCTTGGGTTTTAGAAAGGTGCCCTCAAATAAAATGTATTATTATTATTATTATTATTATTATTAATTTAAACCTTGATAAATTGATAAATAACTCTCAATTACATTACATTTTTGATTCTTGAAAGTAGCCACCCTTTGCTTTGACAGCGCTGCAAACCCTTGGCCTTTTCTCAGTGAGCTGAGAAACCTGAAATGGTTTATACATAATGGTTATACACTAGACTTTTTAGTCTCCCTGCCTCTCAGTTTAGGTCAGCTTTGCTGTGATTTACAGTTCCTTGCAGACAGAAGGTTTGACCAGCAGGTAGACGGTGCTCACAGCCAGAGCTGTGTGTCTATGTTAACTGTATTAGCAATATCCCCTGTGAGCGATATCATACAGATGTAAGAGTAGAAAAAATACTGTCTGACACTGAGTATTTAGTGCAGTGTTTTATCAGAATCAGAAAGGGTTTTATTGCCAAATGTTGAGCAGGTTTACAACATTAGGAAATTGCTGCGGTGCTTCAGTGCAAACATAGTGTCATAAATTACGCTAAAATAGACATGAAAATAAAAATAAGAATAAGAATTAAAAGTGCTAAGTAGATAGATATATGCATGAGTGCAGGTGGTGATCAGTGCCAAACATGGAATGATGCAGTGAACACAGCGTAGGGTCATGTGTTAGTGGTGGGAACAGTCATACGGTTATTGTTCATGTGTCCAACAGCAGAGGGGAAGAAACTGTTCTTATGGCGAGAGGTTCTGGTGCGAATGGACCGGAGCCTCCTGCCTGAGGGGAGCAGGTCAAACAGACTGTGTCCAGGGTGAGAAGGGTCAGCTGAGATCCGAGCTGCACGCCGCAGTGTCCTGGAGGTGTACAGGTCCTGCAGAGATGGGAGTCTGCAGCCAATCACCTTCTCAGCAGAGCGCACAACACGCTGCAGTCTCTGTTTGTCCCTGATAGTGGCTCCAGCGTACCACACGGTGATGGAGGAGGTGAGGATGGACTCGATGATTGCAGTGTAGAATTGCATCATCGTCCGTGTTGGCAGGTTGAATTTCTTCAGCTGCCTCAGGAAGTACATCCTCTGCTGGGCTTTCTTATGACGGAGGTGATGGTGGGCTCCCACTTCAGGTCCTGGGTGATGGTGGTACCCAGGAAGCGGAATGAGTCCACAGAGGTGATGGGGGTGTCAGTCAGGATGATGGGGGGGAGTGGGGCTGTGTGCTTCCTGAAGTCCACAATAATCTCCACTGTCTTCTGGGCATTCAGCACCAGGTTGTTGTGGCTGCACCAGGACACCAGACGTTCAAGGCAGAGCTGAAGTCCACAAACAGGATCCTGGCTAGGTTCCTGGGGAGTCCAGATGCTGCAGGATGAAGTGTAGAGCCATGTTGATGGCGTCATCTGCAAACAGGTCCAGGAGGGGGGCCGTGAGGGTCTTGAGATGGGAGAGAACCAGGCGCTCAAATGACTTCATGACCACAGATGTCAGAGCCACGGGTCTGTAGTCATTTAGTCCAGTGATCCTAGGTTTCTTGGGGACAGGGATTATGGCATTGCTGCATTTGGGAAGTGTCGATGTTCTTGTGAGCTTGAAATGATCATGGAATCAGGAGAGCAATGAAGAGAATGAGAACAGATTATCACTAAGTGAAGAAAAGATGAAAAGCATAATGGATCTTGTTTAATGAGAACACATTGAATAGAGTAGAAGAAAATGGAATAAAGGGAATGAAGCAGGCAGGTACATGACATGCCTGCAGCCAAGTTGTAGACTCCAAACACGTGCGAAGCTCCTCCACAGCCTCGTTGCTCCACAGTTTTTTGGTCCTCACGACAGGTTTGGAGAGCTTCAGCCTCTGTCTGTACGCGGGGATTAGGTGGATCATGACGTGGTCAGAAAGTCCGAGTGAAGCGCGGGGCACCGCACGATAGGCCCCGCTGATCGTGCTGTAACAGTGGTCTAATGTCCTCTCCTCTCTGGTCGGGCATTTAATATACTGCTTGTATTTGGGAAGCTCATGGCTCAGATTGGCTTTGTTAAAGTCCCCAAGAGCAATGATGAGAGAGTCCGGGAATGTCCGCTCCATGTGCAGTATCTGCTCCGCGAGTGCGCACTGAGCTGCCTGCGCATCCGCATCTGGCGGGATGTAAACAGCGGCCAGGATGAATGAAGCAAACTCCCGCGGAGAATAAAACGGTTTGCAGTGAATAAAAAGGTATTCCAGAGAGGAAGAGCAGTGCTGAGCAATCACTGTTACATCTGTGCACCAGCCACTATTAATGTAGAAGCAGACACCTCCACCTTTGGTCTTACCAGAGAGAGAGGCCTGCCGGTCCGCGCGCAGCAGATGAAAGCCCTCCAGTTTGAGCGCGCAGTCCGGGATGTCCTCACTGAGCCACGACTCCGTAAAACATAAGACACAGGAGGAGGCAAAGTCTCTGTTCATGCTTCTCATCAGGGCCAGCTCGTCTATCTTATTCCTGAGTGAGCGTACGTTGGAAAGGAAGATCCCAGGAAGAGCAGTCCGCAGTCCGCGTCTCCTCTGACGCACGAGTGCGCCGGCTCGCTTCCCTCTCTTTCGGCGTCTCACTTTCCTGATCACAGTCAGCAGTAAATCTGCCGCAGATGCGACAAATATTGGAAGTAAATCCACAGGTGTTGTAGTCCTGTAGTTAAGAAGCTCTTCTCTGGTGTAAGAATATCCAGAGGAGTGCCCAGACACAGAAGTTATGCACAAAAACAAAACAGAAGTAACGCACTGAAGCACCAGGGCATCCATACGCGGCGCCATCTTGCTTACCAACATACACATTTTTAAGGTGCTGTTGAATCCACTGAAAGAGTTAATAAAAGGTAGAAACACATTCACAGTTTTGCTGCTTGGACCTCACAAGTAAAATCATTGCTTTTAATGTATTTAAAAGTTGGCTTTGACTTTTTTTTTTTTTAGGTCTTCCAAACTCAGAAAGGGTGGGTGTGTGTGTGTGTGTGTGTGCGTGCGTGCGTGCGTGTGCGCGTCTCAATAAAGCCAAGCCCAAGTGTTGAGGGAAATTTTTGGAAGTTGTGCAAATTAGTTTTATAAAAAGCTGCAAAAAATCCAGAACCAGTGTTAAATTCAACTTTTAGAAACATGTAGCCTACCTGTTTGTAATGCAGGTTCTAACAGTGCTCTGCTTGCCTGATGTATAATCTTACTCTAACATTCATCTCTTTCTGTTCTTGTTAGTGTTTTCTATTCTCGTTTTCTTTCCTCCTCCCTTTCATTTCACCCATGCACAGAATGAGAAACTTTGTGCAGTTTTATGCCTCATGTGTACGCTCTCTCCTGTCCTAGCCTGCCCTCTCTATTATTAGTTTACATTTTCTTATTCAGCATGAAACAATGAAATCAAATTACATCATTGCTGGTCGCTACATATTCAGTTATTATGTGTGTGTGTGTGTATGTGTACGTGTACACAGATCACCATCCATAGCTACACAGTCACAGGCACCACAAATACTCTTGGGAACAACTGTACACAGAGGAATTTAAACCAGAAAAAACAATAAGTGACAAACCTGTTTATATAAGTTGCTTTACACACAAACACACAAGTCACAGCCTATTAATGTTGCATCCTGTCATGTAAAGCTGAAGATGATGTTTTACTTGCTGCAACTCTTACTTCAGAGCATATGAACAGCCTGAAGCTCTGCTGTGTTTCCCTAGACCAAAAGATATTTAAATTGATTATATACCATATTAGCACATTTATATGGTTGTTATGAAGATGAAAAATTTAAAACATGCCATTAAAAAAGTTTATTTCTTTTGCATTCCTGTTAAATTTTTATTAGGTTCCTATTAAACTTGACACAGGTCCTTAAAAAAGTCTGAAATACACCTGCATTTAAAAGACTTAAAATAGTATCAAACTTTCTTAAATTTGGTTTGCATGGTTTCTAATTTTAAGTAAAAGTGCAACATGACTGATTAACACTTTAGTTTAACAGTGACAAAAGTAATTTAACCTTGTAGCTTTTAAATAGGTTGCAAAATAATAATTGAAAATGAAAATATTTTTTCTGGCATGTTGTATCTTTAAACCCTTCTTTACTTCAGTGTAACCGCATCAGTAATTTCCATGAACCATGTGCTCTTCCTGTCTTATGGAGTGCAGCTAGCGAGAGCTCCAAGGATGAGTGGAGTCATTTGCTAACGTTTATTGCAGCTGCTGGTATTATGCATGCCTTCACAGTCTGGTTGTGCTTGACTGTGTTTTTGCCTCAAGTAGTAAAATAAGTTGTTTTCACCTTTAGAAGAAACTGTTTTTTTACGTATTATGTTGGAGATAGTTTAAGTAGCTTCCTTTTTAAATACTAAATCCTTAACAGAGGCTGAAATGTGGCTCTTGCTCTCACATGTTCCTGGGAGTTTCGTCTTGTGTGCACAGCGTGGAATTAAAATGTGTGGCATTTATCTGTGATATCACAACATGATACTTTTATATCATGTTTAATTTAATCTGGTGTTGCCATTGATGATATGATGTGGTGCAGTCCTGGTCATGACAAATGTGTTTATTGTCTTTTTTTCGCATTGTTAAAGGCAACAGTAGGGAAATGGTTAGCATATGTCTTGGTTATACAAATTCCTTGATAGATCCGAGATAAGAAACATTAGAGAAAACCATGATGATGATAAGAATGAAGGCCTGGCTAGCCTTGTTGGGCTCTGATAATGTGAATAAGGCAGATATCTGAAAATCCTTGCCCTAAAAACTGACACGTAAATCCTTATTCAAACTGTCCATCCATCATTGGTTTAAGTTGAAACCTAACCCTTTGCCACCATGACCAAGTGTCATTTCTTTGTTCTTGTTTGTTCTTGTTTTCTTCAGTGGGGTCGGCCGTAACTGGGGTTGGGCGTCAGCAGGCAGTAGCATCCTGGCTGAGTTTGGGACCCTCCACATGGAGTTTGTGCACCTCACCTACCTGACAGGAAACCCAGCCTACTATCAGAAGGTAATAGTATGAATGTACACTATATGTCCTAATTTTCATGCTGGCGTGCTGATTTGTTATTTAACTGCGGATAACGGTCTAGAAAATGCCAACAGTTTTTTGAGAAAAAAAATATAGCCTTTTATCTTAAATAAGAGAAACCACATTCAAAATAGAAGTGCTGAAATATTTAGATTAAAAAAGGAGAACATTTCCTGTTTGGATTAAAACCGATCCGACTGGTGTTCCTCTCAGGTGATGCACATCCGAAAGCTACTAGCCAAAATGGACCGACCCAACGGGCTCTACCCAAACTACCTGAACCCCCGGACGGGCCGCTGGGGCCAGCGTAAGTACATGTATTTGTGTTGACATTATCGCATAGCTCCAGGGCTCTCATTAAAGCATTGTAGTTGTTAGCATTAATTTATGACTTTTTTGATGTTTTACTTTTTCATGATTAGACATTAGCTTAAATCCTGGATTTGCTGAACTGTTCATACATTTCAGTGTTCCATTTGTTGGGGTGAAATGGCTTTTCCAGTGTTGTAATGAAGCATTTCTTTTAAGCATTAAATATGATTTAATGCTCGAGTTCCTGCATTGCTGCATTTGGGAAGTGTCGATGTTCTTGTGAGCTTGAAATGATCATGGAATCAGGAGAGCAATGAAGAGAATGAGAACAGATTATCACT
>NW_024582515.1:86012-138917 GCF_018398535.1 Haplochromis burtoni
TTCAGAGCATATGAACAGCCTGAAGCTCTGCTGTGTTTCCCTAGACCAAAAGATATTTAAATTGATTATATACCATATTAGCACATTTATATGGTTGTTATGAAGATGAAAAATTTAAAACATGCCATTAAAAAAGTTTATTTCTTTTGCATTCCTGTTAAATTTTTATTAGGTTCCTATTAAACTTGACACAGGTCCTTAAAAAAGTCTGAAATACACCTGCATTTAAAAGACTTAAAATAGTATCAAACTTTCTTAAATTTGGTTTGCATGGTTTCTAATTTTAAGTAAAAGTGCAACATGACTGATTAACACTTTAGTTTAACAGTGACAAAAGTAATTTAACCTTGTAGCTTTTAAATAGGTTGCAAAATAATAATTGAAAATGAAAATATTTTTTCTGGCATGTTGTATCTTTAAACCCTTCTTTACTTCAGTGTAACCGCATCAGTAATTTCCATGAACCATGTGCTCTTCCTGTCTTATGGAGTGCAGCTAGCGAGAGCTCCAAGGATGAGTGGAGTCATTTGCTAACGTTTATTGCAGCTGCTGGTATTATGCATGCCTTCACAGTCTGGTTGTGCTTGACTGTGTTTTTGCCTCAAGTAGTAAAATAAGTTGTTTTCACCTTTAGAAGAAACTGTTTTTTTACGTATTATGTTGGAGATAGTTTAAGTAGCTTCCTTTTTAAATACTAAATCCTTAACAGAGGCTGAAATGTGGCTCTTGCTCTCACATGTTCCTGGGAGTTTCGTCTTGTGTGCACAGCGTGGAATTAAAATGTGTGGCATTTATCTGTGATATCACAACATGATACTTTTATATCATGTTTAATTTAATCTGGTGTTGCCATTGATGATATGATGTGGTGCAGTCCTGGTCATGACAAATGTGTTTATTGTCTTTTTTTCGCATTGTTAAAGGCAACAGTAGGGAAATGGTTAGCATATGTCTTGGTTATACAAATTCCTTGATAGATCCGAGATAAGAAACATTAGAGAAAACCATGATGATGATAAGAATGAAGGCCTGGCTAGCCTTGTTGGGCTCTGATAATGTGAATAAGGCAGATATCTGAAAATCCTTGCCCTAAAAACTGACACGTAAATCCTTATTCAAACTGTCCATCCATCATTGGTTTAAGTTGAAACCTAACCCTTTGCCACCATGACCAAGTGTCATTTCTTTGTTCTTGTTTGTTCTTGTTTTCTTCAGTGGGGTCGGCCGTAACTGGGGTTGGGCGTCAGCAGGCAGTAGCATCCTGGCTGAGTTTGGGACCCTCCACATGGAGTTTGTGCACCTCACCTACCTGACAGGAAACCCAGCCTACTATCAGAAGGTAATAGTATGAATGTACACTATATGTCCTAATTTTCATGCTGGCGTGCTGATTTGTTATTTAACTGCGGATAACGGTCTAGAAAATGCCAACAGTTTTTTGAGAAAAAAAATATAGCCTTTTATCTTAAATAAGAGAAACCACATTCAAAATAGAAGTGCTGAAATATTTAGATTAAAAAAGGAGAACATTTCCTGTTTGGATTAAAACCGATCCGACTGGTGTTCCTCTCAGGTGATGCACATCCGAAAGCTACTAGCCAAAATGGACCGACCCAACGGGCTCTACCCAAACTACCTGAACCCCCGGACGGGCCGCTGGGGCCAGCGTAAGTACATGTATTTGTGTTGACATTATCGCATAGCTCCAGGGCTCTCATTAAAGCATTGTAGTTGTTAGCATTAATTTATGACTTTTTTGATGTTTTACTTTTTCATGATTAGACATTAGCTTAAATCCTGGATTTGCTGAACTGTTCATACATTTCAGTGTTCCATTTGTTGGGGTGAAATGGCTTTTCCAGTGTTGTAATGAAGCATTTCTTTTAAGCATTAAATATGATTTAATGCTCGAGTTCCTGCATTGCTGCATTTGGGAAGTGTCGATGTTCTTGTGAGCTTGAAATGATCATGGAATCAGGAGAGCAATGAAGAGAATGAGAACAGATTATCACTAAGTGAAGAAAAGATGAAAAGCATAATGGATCTTGTTTAATGAGAACAAATTGAATGGAGTAGAAGAAAATGGAATAAGGGGAATGTAGTATTCCCAGTATATCGATTACACTCGGCAGTCAGCCAGCGGAAATGAAGAACTCTTGAAGTAAAGTTAGGCATGCAGTGGCAAACTATTCTTTCTCTGAAAGCAGTCATTTCTTTAATTATATTTCTGCTGAAAAAATGATCTGCAGAGACAGCAAGCATTAGTCAGGGGTACATCAAGTTTTGAATTATACATTGGAAAACACAAATAATAATAGAAAGAATGATTGCTGTTGTAGTGAGGCAATGTAAATGCTAACTCAAATGTGGGTTTGGACACAAAGTGCGTCACTGGACCGTTTTCTGTTGCTTTTTTTCTTTATATAAGCAAGCAGTAAGGAGAAGTGTCTTTTAGCTGGACAGAAGGAGTGTTGTAGTAAGTGAAACTTTTGTATTGTTATAATCAGTAACTCTGCAGATTGTAAATGTAATGCTGGTTAAAACACACACACACTCCTTTTCATATCTTAGTGAGGACATCTCATTGACATAACGCTTTCCCTAGCCGCTTACCCTAGCCATCAAAAATGAATGCCTAATCCTAATCCTCAGCCTAAACCCAACTTTAACCCCGACACTAAAACAACATTTGGTCCCCACAAGTATAGTAGTGTGCAAATTTTCTGCCCTCACAAAGATGTCTAAACATATACACACCCACACACACACACAGAGTCCTGAATGTATGCACGTTGACCCCTAACAGTACTTAAGAGTATTTCAGTTTATTGTCCAATCTTTCATAGGGGCTACTAAATATTTCTCTTTGTTTATTTATCTGTTCATTCATTTTTTAAGCATGTCTTTCACATCAGAGACTTGGATGCTAGTTGACTGATATGTAGTTATATATGGGTCTGGTGTTTGTTATCTAGGAATTCCAACAGAATATTAAAGCATTGTGGTTTTTAAAATATACCCTTTCAGTGTGCACACTTTTTTTATGGAGCACCATAGTTTTTGCCTGAAGATCAGATATGACAATCTGCTTGGGGTTTGCTCTTTAGTTCAGTGAGAGGAAATGAAAAGATGAAATCTGTTTCAAATTGAATATATAGTGTTTGAGGTTTTTTTGTCCTAGGTATAGTTGCCATGGTAAGAGAGTGCCATATTCAGCCTGTTCAGTTTTACAGCACCCAAAGTAAGATGGAGAAACTGGGGAAAAAAGAGAAACAGATGAGGTGATGGTGCCACTCTTAAGTCTCCATTTTATTAGTTTTACTTGACAAAACAAATGAAGAGCACTCAGGGACAGATAGATAAATGGAGAGGCTCATTAATGGATGGATAGGTGGCTTGGCAGTCAGACTGATGCACTTGTAAGTGCACAGACTATGAGCCAAAAGCAGGGAGAAATAAATGGTTTGAAGATGGAGGGTGGGCAGATTGATTGATGGATGAATGAATGCATTAACAGATGGATAGTCAACTGGCAAGCTGGAGGACTAGGCAGGTGATGATGGATGTTTTATGTTTGCTTATGTGCATGCATGAGTCAGGAAATGAGCCTTTCTTTACCTTCCTGCGAAATAAAATGTTTAAAACAACAACTTTTTCTGCGCATGTGTATTTCTGTGCCTTCAGTGTAGATCAGTCTGCATATATGAGCAAAGTTTGTTTCCTGCTCACACTTGCATGCTGCTCCTTGAGTGTCTGCATCGTGATTTTTATGGCCAGGCCACATTAATTTGCTGCTATTTGACCTTGTTGCCTTAGCAGTGTTATTGATTATAGGGAGTTATGTGAGAGCAGTGTAATTAATATGAAACTTCAGGTAGATCAAAGTAGTTTTGAGCAGCAACATCCTTGAATGGTGATTTTTTTTTTTTTTTTTTTTTTGCAAAGTAATAATAATAATAGTAATAATGATGATGATGAAACATTTTGTTTATAGACACTTTTAAGACCGTCAAGGTCACCTTACAGTAGTACAAACAGCAGCAACAATACAATATAATAGAATATAGGAAATTAAATTTAAAAAGTATGAGTGATTTCACTGTATTTTCACTTCAGTCATCATTTTCCATGAAGCTATAAAATGTTGCTGTCCAGTCATCTATAGCAGGAATTTGAAACCTTTTGGGACTGAGGAGCACTTGCAGGAAAGAAAACTTTCCAATGACCTCCTCATAATCCTAACAGGGATTTAGCTGGCTGCGGCTTAGTGTCACTTCACAATGCAACTGAAATATTTTCATGTCTCACCTGATATCTAGCTGGCTAATAAGCCACGCTATGTAACAGCAGGCTCAGCGAACCGTGAGGGGAAGTGAGCAAAGTCGTTATAACATGATATAATGTGTTACCATCATACCAGGGTTTCTATTGGCCCAGACAATGTGTAGGAGGGACTGATAGACAAACTAAGCATATTTTATTGGTCTTAGCAGTTTTCTAATTGTATCAATGTTAATCCAATTTCCCCTCGTGGGACAATTAAGTATTGAATTAATTAAATGCACTTTAAAATGCACAGTTCAGTTTTATGATTTATAGCATATTATTGGCGAGGCTTAGCTATGGCTCAGAGATTGATAAACACTAACTGTAGATAAATAAGTGGTTATCAACAGTGGAATATTTGTGGGTACCTGTAAGGAAATGTAGAGCCATCAGTCTCAGCTCAATCATCCAATAAAAGCCTCTCTCACACACAAACTCTTAAACATGATCGATCTTTAATGATCACTGTTACAATAAAATTACTGTCACTTTCAAACTTTGGAAGCAAACACTTATTGTTTATTAAATGTGTATTTATTGATAGGTACAACAAAGGCAAATTTTGCCTCTAGTTAATTAAGTTAAACTGATTATTAAACAACTCCTTGGTGGCAGAGCCCCTGGTGTTGATGAGGTCCGCCCCGAGTTCCTGAAGGCTCTGGACGTTGTAGGGCTGTCCTGGTTGACACGCCTCTGCAATGTTGCGTGGAGATCAGGGGCAGTACCTGTGGACTGGCAGACCGGGGTGGTGGTCCCCATCTTTAAGAAGGGGGACCGGAGGGTGTGTTCCAACTACAGGGGGATCACACTCCTCAGCCTCCCTGGGAAAGTCTATGCCAGGGTGCTGGAAAGGAGAGTTCGTCCGCTAGTCGAACCTCGGATACAGGAGGAACAATGCGGTTTTCGTCCTGGTCGCGGAACACTGGACCAGCTCTTTATCCTCTCCAGGATACTTGAGGGTGCATGGGAGTTTGCCCAACCAGTCTACATGTGTTTTGTGGACTTGGAGAAGGCATTCGACCGTGTCCCTCGGGGTGTCCTGTGGGAGGTGTTGCGGGAGTATGGGGTGTCTGGCCCATTGCTACGGGCCATTCGATCCCTATACAACCGTTGCAAGAGCTTGGTTCGCATTGCCGGCAATAAGTCGGACTCGTTCCCGGTGGGTGATGGGCTCCGCCAGGGCTGCCCTTTGTCTCCGGTTCTGTTCATAATTTTTATGGACAGGATTTCTAGGCGCAGCCAAGTGGCGGAGGGCTTTCGCTTTGGTGGCCTCAGAATCTCATCTCTGATTTTTTGCGGATGATGTGGTTCTGTTGGCTTCATCGGGTGAGGGCCTCCAGCTCGCACTGGAACGGTTCGCAGCCGAGTGTGAAGCAGCGGGAATGAGGATCAGCACCTCCAAATCTGAGGCCATGGTTCTCAGCCGGAAAAGGGTGGAGTGCCCACTCCGGGTCGGGGATGAGTTCCTGCCCCAAGTGGAGGAGTTCAAGTATCTCGGGGTCTTGTTCGGAGTGATGGGAGAAGGGAGCCGGAGATCGACAGACGGATTGGGGCTGCAGCTGCAGTAATGCGGACGCTGCACCGGTCAGTCGTGGTGAAGAGGGAGCTGAGTGTAAAAGCGAAGCTCTCAATTTACCGGTCGATCTACGTCCCTACCCTCACCTATGGCCACGAGCTGTGGGTAGTGACCGAAAGAACGAGATCGCGGATACAAGCGGCGAAATGAGCTTCCTCCGAAGGGTGGCTGGCCTCTCCCTTAGAGATAGGGTGAGAAGTTCGGCCATCCGGGAGGGGCTCAGAGTAGAGCAGCTGCTGCTCCACATCGAAAGGAGCCAGCTGAGGTGGTTCGGGCATCTGACAAGGATGCCCCCTGGGCGCCTCCTGGGTGAGGTGTTCCAGGCATGTCCCACCGGGAGGAGGCCCCGGGGCAGACCCAGGACACGCTGGAGAGATTATATCTCTCGGCTGGCCTGGGAACGCCTTGGTGTTCCCCCGGATAAGCTGGAGGAGGTGGCTGGGGAGAGGGAGGTCTGGGCCTCTTTGCTTAGGCTGCTGCCCCCGCGACCCAGCCTCGGATAAAGCGGATGAGGATGGATGGATGGATGGATGGATGATTATTATCCAGTCTTCTGTTTTGGAGCGAGTGTGTAACTCTTTTCTTTACAGCAGTTGTTTTTTGTTTTTTTTAAACCTATTGAATTATGTTTAAGGTTAAATTAAAGTAAATTGCCATAAAGTTAAATATGGTTGTTCTTTGTGTAATTTAGAAGACCTGTAAGATAAACAGAACACGGTGACAGAAATTGTCAAATAGAGACGAGATACATTTGTTTAAATTCATTACGAGGATGAGCTTTTCATAACAGAGAGGCAGTGAGGCTGTCTCTCTCTCTCTTTAGTACCGTATCAGCAAACAAACCTAACAGAGACCATGAGTTAAAATCTGTGCAGCTGCAGGGTTTTCTTACCGTATTATCTTCTGTGACAAGTAGACAACCACTATTTGGAGGCTCTGTTATCTTCCTAAAAAGCTTAATTGGTTTGTACTTATTTCAGGGTGAAACTAACTGTAACAGACAGGATGAAAAACACCTTTCTTTTTTTGTGATGGGGGTTTATTTGCAATAACTCTGTGTTTGAATTATGAATACTGCCAATGTTGGTATTGGATGAGACCGTTTGAAGATTGGAAGCGTGTGTTGACAGCATGTGCAGCGTTGCCCTGTGTATGTTAATGTGTAGGTGTGTAGACAGTAGTTAAGCCAGACTAATGAGGAATGAGTCTGAGCTCCCCTTTCTTAATGAGATCCAGCTGTGACTGACAGTGTTATTACCACACACTGTTCTGTCTTAGCGTAACACAGTGCTACCTATCTACACACAGCACCCACTCCCTCTTTGGAACCCCGCAGTGACTCTTCTTTGCTCCTGTGTATACAGTCCTTGTCTTTCATCTCTAGATGTTCATGTATCAGAGTTAAATATAGCCCAGACAGAATAGTGTTTTACATAGGTTCAGTATCTACAGGCTGTACACACTGCTACAGGTAAAAGTTTATTATTCGGTCCTTACTCTTTTCTCCCAGAGGATGGAGTGTAGGCAAGAAACAACCTGAAGATTAAGAGAACTGCCTTTACACCTATAAAGATTTTTTTTTACCAACAGTATCGGTGTCTTTCTGCAGCTTGATAAAAGTTTTAAAACTCTTTTATTACTTATTTTGGCTGGCATTTTGCCAGACTACTCTTTATTCGGAGCTCTTTATAAATTGTTTTTTAAAAAGTTATTATTTATGCAGTGTACAGCAGCTTGGATAAAGCAGCTATGTTGACTACTTCTGCACTTGTTGCCAGTTTTTTTGCAACTTTTCTGGCTCGTGTACAAGACAATAACGTTCCCGTTCTCAATGATGTCATCTTAAATTGACATCAAGTCACTGAAAGAAGCCCAATTATGTTTTGTAATTTTTTTTTCCTTTCTCCTCCTTTCAATAGGACTAAATGTTGAGTGAAAACATTTTATTCTTTGCCCAAATGGTTATTCATTGAATCGATTTTGACTAATATATTCTTTATTTGATCGAAATAGTCTAGTCTATGAACAGGTTACCTCTTGCAGGAGTAGTTATATTGTATCAGCTTAATGTCTCTGTTACGTGAAAATGTTTACACACAATATAATGCTGGAAAACCTGTTTGGGATCATCCAGTTGTGTGGCTCCAGCACCATTGTTTCTGATGCTGTCACTACTGCTTAAAGAACTTGGAGCTGAGTGTATATCATGTAAACTGTGGTGCCGAGTCCAACAGTGTTCTAATGGAACTTTGCCGACTAGTTTCTGAACTGCATTTCTTTGAAGTCCATAATGTGGCCACAATTTATCCATTATTTTCGGTATAACTCGACCATATTTTATATACAGTTTATGTACAATTACAAAGAATTCCAGGGTGTACTGTGGTGTAATTTAAATCTGGCTCACAATTATAGACACAATCTGACATAACAAATCGATATACTTTATTTCACCTTCTTAAAAATACAGAGGAGTCTCTCACGATGCTGAATGGGGGGTGTACCTCTGTGCTGCTTTGCAGGAGTAGCACGTGGAGTGGGTCAAAAACTCGCTCCGGTGGGAAGTTTGTGGTAAATCTGTAACACAGGTGTCCTAAGGTGAGCTAAGGAGGACAGAACCCTCTGGGGAGGAGAAGGGTAAACACTTGCTTGGTCTTGATTTTCAGACTGTGAGAGGTTTCTTCCTGTTAAAAGGGAGTTTTTCCTTCCCACTCTCGCCAAGTGCTTGCTCAAAGAGGGGGCTATTTGATTGTTGAGGTTTTCTGTATTATTGTAGGGTCTGCCTGACAATATAAACCACCTTGAGGGGACTGTTATGATTTGGTGCTCCATAATTTAAAAAAATTAATTGAATTAAATTGAAATGGTAAAGAAGACATTAAAGGATGCTAAATTAAAGAGTGCACTAACAGCCTGCACGATAAGTGAGCACTCTGTGTTCAATAAAGTCATGAAAAGTACAACAGTTTCCAGACAACAGTGTGTAATTGTGAAATAAATAATGATCAGTCACTATATGAGAAATTAGTACAGAAATCCTGGTGATCCTAAAGAGTTCCCACTTTTCATTTTGCTTTATATGCAAAGACAGTTGTTCGTTTTTAAAAACTGCAATAACAATATGTCAGTCTCTGCTGGTTCGGGTCCTTCACATAAAATCATTATACTGTCTCTTTTGATAAGATGCAAAGATGTTGTGTTTTCCAGGCAGCCTGTGTCCTTGACCTCTGCTTTGAAACAGAACGTGTGTGAAGCTTTGTGAAGGCGTCTTTTTACACATGCGTCTTTGTCTGTGTGTTTGAAGCTGCCACCTCAGCAGACCCTGCCTTTGATTGGCAGGTGCTCTCTGCATGACCCAGATGCTTTGATTGACAGAAAATAATGGAGACAGGAGCTTAGGGAGTATATGTGGGTGGATGCTAAGTTAAAACTGTGAGAGGTGACAGTAAAACAGAGTATGAGTAAAGAGTTGTAATAAAACTACCAAAACAGAAAAAGACTGTTAGAGCTTGGCATGTTTTCATTTGTACATCGCTTTTCCAAGAAAATTAATTTCATAATAAATGTTATTTTTGTTTTTTTCCCTTGAAAGTAGATAAGTAGATGGTAATTTATTTGATACCATACCTCAGGGTCAAGGTCAAGTTTTCTGAAAATATAAAGTTATGGATTAACTTGCTTAATCTCTCCCCAGAGCTGCTTGATTCAGCTGATTGTTGTGTTTGTAGCATGTCAAATATGTGTTACCAACAAGGAAATGGAAATGCATCTGGTGAAGAAACTATGCAACATCACCAAAAATCTGCAATCTGCAAATATTTAATATCGAATGATATATCAGTCGGGTTCTAATTACAGCAGATGAAAAGGTTTGGCTCATCATTCACCAAACTTCCGAACAGCTCAGCTCTTTATTTAGAGTCTTAAAAACAAAAAAAGTGTAAGAAAAACAATAGTTGCTCCTAGGACAGTGAGACCGATGTTTTCATGAAGATATCACATGTCAATTATCTCAAACGCACACACAGTGAGTTAAATGGATTGACCTTGGCACACACTGTATGTTTCTGGGTAGTGCCTAGTTTTGTTTGGGGTTTTTTAATTCAAATAGTCACAAGATTAAAAAAGTGGAAAACGTGATAATTAGACAATAATTATTTAGTGATTAATAATTAACAGTGAAATAGCAGTTAATTGAGAAGTCCTATATTTGCAGAATCTGGCAATTTCCATCATTTGTCCACATAGTTTGTTAAAGCTATCAGTAGTTTAGGATTCATCAATAACCAACTTTTTTAAAAAGGGGGTCTTTGCATTAAAAAAGAAAAGAGAGGATTTGTTTCAACCATCTCAAATGCCTCTTTTCTAAGCAAAATACCACAAATACATCGATCGTTTACTTTATCTGAGGTTCATTTTCCTAAAGGTCAGACATGCTGTTTGTTATGCCCCCAAACAAGAACGCTAGAACATAAAGTGGACTTGCTTGTAATGTGAGTCCACTTTGTTTCCCCTGGCTCCAGTCTCCATTTTGCACCCTGTCATGTACGTTAGAGTGCCCAGACTCTTTGGGGGATCAGAGTAGTTGTCATCTAACCCTCCAAATGATCCTCCACGCTCTGACTACCTCACTGTGCTCATTTTTAAGTAGTTTCATAGACACAGGCTCTCAGCTGTTTGCTGTCATTTTTGTGTAAATACTGACTCAAGCACACACGTGTGAAATCCAGACAAAAACTCATGCGTCAGCCCACACTGGCCTCGGCAATGTCTTCAAGGTTGTTTGTGAGATTTGCGCACTCTTTGGGACTAAAGATGAATAATTCATTGCTTAGATTGCTTTTTCATCTTCCTTGTTCCCCGTCTTTTGTGCATCCCTCCATTTACCTGCGGGCATGTTAATCACATAAAGAAAAGAATCTCCTTGATGATGAGACAAAAAGCATCTGCTCAAATATCAGCTATGATTACACAGAGCTAAAGGATGAGGAATATTCTAGTTTTTCCCCGAGTGAAGGCAGAGCTGAATAAACATTTCATCTGTGCAAAAGTGGTTGAGGCACCAATTCATTTGCAGTATTATCACTCACAAAACCAAATGTAAAAAAGGTCAGTATATATGGGATCATTTACAGTCATTCAAGCCCTGTGGGTTTTTTTTAGTAATATTTTGTGGGTCAGTAAAATTGCCTTTGAAACTGACCAAAGTGCCATCAGAGTGGGCCCTGAGTGCTCTCAGGGGGTTATTTTCTTATTGCGATCCCAGACTGCCAGATTCTGGCATCATATTTTCATTTTGTGGTGTCCTGCAAATTAGGGCAGACATGAAAGCTGTGTAAACTTTGACAAGGACGATTGGGGACACTGAAATGTGAGCGCACACATCAGGGAGAGGGTAAACAAAATGGGACGAGAGAGGAAGCACGCTGCTGATATATTGTGGATGTAGAGAAGAAAAATGCCCAAGGTTTTGATTAAAAAAAATGCTTTTGATGTCATATGCTACACTCTGCCAAGGACTTTGAGGCAAAGTCAAAAAATAAATAATTCACTTTGGCTTTCTCATTTGTTTGGCTCTTGCTGCTTTTCCTCTTTCGCTCACGCGGTGACACTTGGAGCTTTCTTTGTGTCTCTCTCTCTGCAGATCACACGTCTGTTGGAGGACTCGGGGACAGTTTTTATGAGTACCTGCTGAAGGCTTGGCTCATGTCAGACAAGACTGACACAGAGGCTCGCAAGACCTACGATGACGCCATCGAGGTACAGCGTAGTGACTTATGCTGCAAAGTTAAAATACAGATTGTTTTCTTTTATGAAGAATCGTATACTGCATGCAGATGAGTCAGAGCTGTAACTGGAAATGTCAGCAGTTATTCTTTTTTAATAACCACAGAGTCCCCGCTGACCAGCTTCAGTATCCACCTTTGCAAAGGGAAGACATTGCTTTGTTTTCAAGTAAACTAGGAGTGGATTTAGTAGAAAGCAGATGTTAATGAAGCTGTCTACTCATCATTAAGAGTGTCAGAGACTGAGCAGAGCAGATGCTGCGGAGCAAAGGGTGAAGGATGTGGCTGGATTTCAAATGTGACCGTCACTGCTGCTTTAGTTTTCTTCTGTTTGACCCTCCACACCCTCAAGCAGTTGCCCTCAGTGTCAATGCCCCATTCAAACGGTGTAACCTTTTTCTGTCCACATACCAGTATTAATATTGTAATTCCTGTTTCCCACCTTATCTTGTTAAACACACTCATACACAGGCATGTTGTTACTGAAAACAAGCTGCTATATTCTACTTTTCTGGGTCTTCATCTTCTCTGAAATGTTGACACTTCCCATTAGAGCCTTTGCTGTTTCCACAATTGCACACTCTCTCTTCCTGTAGGCCATCGAGCGCCACCTCGTACGCAAATCCAACGGTGGCCTAACATTCATTGGCGAGTGGAAGAATGGCCACTTGGAGAGGAAGATGGGCCACCTGGCCTGCTTCGCCGGAGGCATGTTTGCACTGGGCGCCGATGGCTCACCTGACGACAAGGCCGGACACTATTTGCAGCTAGGAGCTGAGATCGCGCACACCTGCCACGAATCCTATGACAGGACAGGTGAGGAAGCAGTGGAGTGCTGCATACACAAACACAATATACACAAAAACAATATACACAAGCATGCATGCTAGAGAAAAGTGATCACTGTGACTGTCTTTTTTTTTAATGACTTTCTAATATCCTAAACATTTAATGTTGGTGTGGATCAGATGCTGACAGGTAGTGTTAAATAGTCTTAACTATATACGTTAGGAAAATGTTGAATGGGTGTCGCTATCCTCTACAGTAGATGTCAGAGGACACAGTCAGTTTCCCTCTTAGCACAGCCTGGTAGTGCTAGCATCACTGTCACTTGTCTCAAAGCTCCAGTTCTCCTGTAAACTCAGGCTAGCAGCATTAGCATTCAGGTCACCCACTGGAGGCAGGACTATAGCTCGGAAAATCACCCACTCCTGCTAGCAGATTGACAATTTCCATTTGACTTGATCCAATCGTTATTTATGGTTTAAGCAACTAATTTACAAATCGTTTAAAATATTTTACATAGGTTCTGTATTTTAAGATCCAGTTACTCAAATGTTTTATATACACTGATACATTTTACACATAAAAAATAAACCTTATCAGCAGGCCCTGAGATTGCCCATGCAGTAAATCCATCTATAAAATCCTCCCAGTGACTCAACCAACAATTAATTCTGCTTGTCCTAATTGGAAACTATGCAGTTAGTAAAGTACCTGTTTTTCAGCTCTTTTTTTATTATTAATGCTTTATTTATTGCCATTTCCTGCGAGCATAATAAATATACTATTTACTTGACAGAGAGGAGAGGAGGGATTACCATGGCAACAAATGAAGATGGAGAAAGAGACAAAGAATAGAAAGGGAGAGAGTCAGAATTTGATAGCTGTGGTCAGGCTGTCTAAAGTTGGCCTGTTTCTTAATAAGCAGCCATTAATGGGAGCTATTAAATGTGTGTGTCAACACATACGTATGCATGTCAGTGTGTTTAATCCGTTCAGGGACAGTCCTGTCACTGTTTTGTCAGCCTCTGTAATTTTCCACTCAGGCTGTTAATGCCTATCACACTTCATTGGCAGAAAGCAGTGGTTGTAAAAAGAAGAAAAGCCTGTAAAATCAGTGGGTTGGGATGCTTTTTATTGCTTACACACAGGCACTATTTCATATTAAGACAAGCATGGAGCAAAAGATAATCTTTATCTCCTCTCTGTTCTTTTCAACCATTAATTATTTGATCACTCTTTTCCTTCCTCTCTCTGTTCTATCACATCCTTGATTCATTCCACTATTTTCTGGCTTTTTCTTCTTGTCCCTTTTGCCTCTTTTTCTTCTTCCAATGTTACCTTTACTCCCTTCTCTTCTACCTCCTGGCCTTTCCTTTACATTTCACCTTTCTTTCTCTGTCTTAAGTGCTGAAGCTCGGCCCAGAGGCCTTCAAGTTCGACAGCGGCCTGGAGGCGGTGGCTGTTCGGCAGAATGAGAAGTACTACATCCTGCGGCCGGAGGTCATCGAGACCTACTGGTACATGTGGAGGTTCACCCATGACCCCAAATACCGACAGTGGGGCTGGGAAGCAGTACAGGTAAAGAGATTAGACTTTGTATAAATCTTAGTCTTGATTATCATTTTGATTAGATTTTAATACCTGCAGGCAGTTTTTAAAGACTTACTGGAGAGGATGTGGAACAAAATGTTTTTGCATTTTTAAATTGAGGCTTATCCTTGAAACAGGAATACAGTGAAAACGTGGAGTCCACATAGACACACAAACGTGCAAACAATTAGAAACGCAGTCCCTCAGGATTCATGCACGTGTTATTAATTTGAGAAGAGTCCTTTGTAGTGCATAGCGTGGTTCCTAATAAAAGACAACGGAAGACAAAATGAAACTCATTTTTTCTGTATCTGTTTGACTATACCAAAGATTTATGCAGCTTTCTCTTCCCGTTCTCATCTCAGGGGGACTAAATATTTTTGTTTTGTCAGCGTTTATTTTGCTCATGTCTCTGATAAGCACAAGGTGTCCTTTGGCACTGGTGCCTCGCAGCACTGTTCACAGCTCTGTTGGATGCAGACAATTAACAGCCAACTTTTGAAAATTGCTTTCAAAGTTGGACAAGTGGTTGAGTAACAGGTTTCCCAGCCAGAGGACAGCTTGTCTCGTTAACTGTCTTATTTGGAGCTGGAGCTGCTTTTCTTTTTCTTCTTTCTTCTTGTTTTTCATTTGCTCATTCATTACTGTCACCTTGTTTTTCTAGTTTAGTTCTCACTAATTTGGTGTCCTGGTCAGTAAGATTAGACTCTATTCTAGGCTTACTGATGACTCAAGCACTTTATCTGTCTCACATCTCTGGCCAATTTAGAATCACCACTTAACTGATCATGGACTGTGGAAAGTTAAGCGGTGCTAACGACTGCACCACTGGGCCGTTTATCTTTACAGGAGCATTTTGGGTCATTTATATAACATCAGTCTAATCAAAACGTATTTCCATGTCACTTTATTGACCTGCCATTGTCAGCCCTGTTTGTTGTGGAGACGGTGGTTACTGAACAGGCCAATCACAATAGTTGCTGCGTCGGCGCAATATGTAGTTACAGTTCAAGGGAGGTGACGTTGTAGGGCATGCCTATTCAACTACGAAGTTAGTTGGGCCAGATTTTCAAACCGAGGAATTTATCTGGGCCAGATATTTTTTTTGAAGCCAGTAAGCAGCAGATCATGATCAATTTCAAACCCACACAACTGTACTGAAAAACAAGTATTTTTTTTTATTCCTTTTCCCCTATAAATCTGGTGGTGACCTCTCACAAATGCACACCAAAAGGTCCATTTAAAAAAAAGGGAGCTATAACTAAACTATTTTTTGCACATTTGAAATAATAATAACAAAAAACATTTTGATAATTCCCTTTCAAATTAAAATAAATATTTCGCTGACCACTCACTTTTCGTGCCATGGATGGAGCCCCATCCGTCACAAGTATACAGACACGCTTCATATCCAGACCATTTTCCTCAAAAAGAGCTGAAATCTTCTCAAACATTATTTCGCCAGCTGTGTGTCCCTCTAACGGTAGTAAGCAGAGCAATTTCCCATCCAAAAAACGGACATATACGCACAACTGTGCATTATCAGTTCTGTCTGTGATCTCCTGCTATAGACATTACATCAGTTTTCTTCAGGTCATCTAACAGCATTTCAAACTCGTCTGACGCCAGAACTTCAACTCTACGAATATTTGAACTGTCCTACAGGGGTACGTTTTTAATAGCAGATGTCACACTTACTTTAATTTATTCATCCTTTTCACCGCATCCACCACGGCCAGCATGCATTATTTCACCGTTTCAGAATCTGTGAAAGGCCTTTTCTTCTTCGCCAAGAAGCAAACACAAAGGGAAGATGCTGCAGCTCTCTCTTGGGCTATACAGGACCCTCACCATGGTAGTACAACTCCGGTTGTAAGATTATTAAACTCGGTAAAATGAATAAGTATTTGTCAGTCCTGGCAGGGTTAAACCGACAGTTTTCATTGTCAATTTTGCGCTTTTGGAGTGAGAAAGACATACTGTTGTCGCATCATATATTACGATGATTGTTTAATATGTTTACATCACGGTGCATTGTGGGTTAAATATTGCTAGGCTACTAGGAGTGTTGCATTCACAGTCTACACTACGCTGTAGGAATTTTTAATTTTTTAAAAATTAATTAATGAATTAATTTTTTGGGTTTTCTCTGTGTTTCTGCCAGGACCACAGGCAGGGCCACTCGCAGGTTGCTTCTGGGCCGCATTTGGCCCGCGGGCCGCCATTTGAATAGGCTTGTTGTAGGGTCTCAGATGGCTTGCGGTTGTGACATAGTTATGGTGTAGATTTCCCGCTGAAGCAAAAATCCCCAGTCAGGATGAGTGTTGTTACACACAGTGCCATACTTAATGCTTTGCTAGCAACCGTAAATTCTGGTGAAACAAACTTGGTAAAAATTACTGGAAGTTACCAGAGAAGAGTCTTGTTTCTCCTTTTACTGGTGGGCTCGCCAATAATGACAACATGTGAAAGCTAATTGATGAAAATGAAAATGGACAAGAAAAGGAGTAAGTAGGAAGATGCAAGTTTACCAGCAACCGGTGTGAGAAGAACCGTGAGTGTCAGTGGTTGAGGCAGGTGACTGCAAATACTCATGAAGCAAACGGTACTGTTTATCAAAGATGTTTCAAAGTTAGTTTTTAGTTAGGTTTGTTGAATTATTTTACGTTATTACGTTATTAACCAGATCTTTAATCTCAACTAAATGCTCCATTTTTCTCCAACTGTCTAGCTGTTCATTATGAACTAACAGTACTCCCATTGCAGGGTTTTTTCTCCAGTTTTCTTTCTTAAATATTCTTTGCTTTGCGTCCATTAGAAAGTAAATAGCACATTGAAACAGTAAACAGAGCTTGTTTTTTGCAGTAGAAACCATATTTAACATCGACTTTTGAGTCAGAAGGTCAGACTGTGCTTTAGTATTAGTAGTAATTTGCCTCTCATCTAAAAGCAGGTAACCGACAGAATAAATGCGTCTTTTCAAACCATTTTCACCATGCCTGTGCTTTTAACAGAGCATCATCAGCAACCTATGGTAGACTGTTCTTTTAAGCTTTAAATATGTGAAATGAAAGCAGTGCAGGTCTCACCAAACTTCAAAGAGCACAATGAAGGGATTTAAATTGACATCTTGCAATTTTTGTACTGGTGGGATGTTTTGATATGTTATTAGATCTTCTTCCTTTGGTGCTTCAATATGGAAATGTGAGAGAAATGAAAGTGTTTCTATACATTTCACCCCTCTGTTCCACTTCTTCTGACAGAGGATTAAAGAGTTCACCCGCTATATGGGACTCGGTGCGTCTTCTATGTATAAATCTCTATTGGCCTGCTTGTCATCTTCAGCTACTGCTTTTTTCCCTCTTTACTTTTCTCTTTTGTCCTGCCAATCTTCTTGTCACCTTTTCTTTGTTTTTCTGAGTGGGAGGAATTGTGTTCGAGCTCATGTTTCAGACAAATCTATTAGCAGGTGTGTTTATGAAGTGTGATTGTATTCGGTGTGTCTGACACTAAAGAGCTGGTGCTGAAAGGCTCATCTTTGCCTCTCTTTTAATAATGCATATACACCCTGCAATGCTAATAAATATGACAGCTTATTTACGTCGTACTGCCCTTGATCAAGAAGTTTTATTGATTCAAATATCCTGAAGTTTCAGTTAAGTTTTTGGTAACAGGTAAATAAACAGTTTAAACAGTGTTTTTTGTTAATTAGATTGTTTTGATTCGGTCTTGTGGTTGTGTCATATTTTAGATGAAAGGGGGGAAACTACAAACAAGCATGTAACAGCTTTCAGATATTGTGTAGCTTAAACCGAATTTCCCAGAGGAACCCACCCAAGGGAATAATAAAGTTTTATCTTATCTTAAAAAGTAGTTGAGCTGAAGTGTTCCTTGCCAATGGCAGGCTGGCGAACAGTTGGGGTTAGATCTGGAAATTGTGAAGGCCAAAACATCATCATCCTCATCAAACCGCGACCCCCTCAAACTCTCTGGAGAAGACCATTGTTGTCCTGGAAGAGACCACTCCCACAAGATGGAAATGTGTCATCTTAAGATAAAAGTGATCACTCTGAACAAACTTGTGTTGAATTGCTGTGACCCTTCCCACTAATGGGTTAAGTGAGTGTCAGACATTAAGTGGGGAGAAACAGAACGACTGGGGGAACAACATTATTGCTCCTAATATGGTTTGTCTGAGAAGTGCACAGACCTGACAAAAACCAGTTATTTCCAAGGACAAACTATCCTAACTCAAGATGAGCTGTGCAAAATGTGCAGTGCAGTGGAGAATGCTTGAGCCTTTATGTAAGAAAGGCCACACAGCCACTCCAAAAACACGTGGCCCAGTGTAGTAAAGCCAGGAAAGACTCAGCTGCACATCTACACTTAAAAGAGAAAGGACATGAAGACCGATGACAGAGAGGTAAAGGAGACATCTTTGTCCAGTGTAAACGACCATCAGTGAACAGTGTTGTGGTACCTATGACACCAATTAGCAGCCACTATTGCCCAGTCTTGTGACTCCTTCCAAAGCAATTGAACCTCCCTTTACACATTGACCCATGTGACCTTACTGACTGACACGATGACAGCATATGTCACTGACTCTCAGGACTACCTCCAAGGTGACAACCCCACTTGGGATTAAAGAACTGGGATTGCCCATCAGCTGCCAGAACAGAAGAAGAGGTAAAACATCTTTTTGAATCTGAAAAAGAAGAAGAATCAAGTACTTAAGATCACCGTGACCTGGATGATTGAGAACCTGCACGGATAAGTGGACATGCAGCAAAAGAGAGCTGCCATCCCCTTTCTTTGTGTAGTGGTCAAGGTTTCACATTTTCTCTGTATGTGGAACAAAATACTTTTACTTTGACAGATTTAAGCCTAATCATGAATGGTGATGTTTAGCAAGTGTTTTTAAACTATGTGGGCAGAAGAAAGAGGCTGACTTTCTGCATGAAGTTTTTATGCTCTAAATTGCTCATTTTTATACGGTGTTGTGTTTTATACGTTGTTTTGGTTGTCATATCTTTTGCCCTTAGAGGCATCAGAAGTGTAATGAACTCTAAATATTATACAGAGGCATTAACTTAGGCAAACAGCGCACATAGTGAGAGAGTCCTCAGTTTCTTTTCTGTTTGCATACTGCACCACTCTGTGTCAGCCCCATTCGCTCAACCATACTTATCTGTTATTTCATGCTGCATGTTAATTGAGTATGTTAAATATGCACCTTCATAATAAACCTGAATCAATGCTTGTTAACAAAATACTGGAGTTTTCAGAACTACTTTCCACTCTCACTTTTCCTGTGTAAAAGCACCGCATGCTTAACACCTGTCTGGATTTTTTATGTAGGGTGGTTTATCTTTTATATCTAGTTTCTTTTTCATTTCGTGCTGACTTTTTGAGTTTCCGTTTCTTAGGCTACGTCCACACTAGCCCGATCTGAAAACGCTCCGCGTCCACATTATCGTTTCAGTCGTTTTCACAGAGTTGTGCGTCCACATTGAAACGGCCAAAAACGCTTACATTCCAGTATTGCGCATGCGTGAAACGCAAGAAGATTCGGCCTGCCTCATTCCTGTCTGCCCTTTATTTACTTTCCGGCCCTTTGAAACGTTGCGGCAAAATGTGGAGGAAAAGCAGTTTTTTAAATGGACTAACAATGAGGTGGAGTTGTTGCTGCGAGCAACACAAAAGTACAAAGTTGCAAAAGCGAGTGAGAATTAAAGAATTTAAGAAAAGCTATCTGAAGCATGTACAAACTGATATTAATCTTTAATAGGGCTGTCAAAATTGAAAGCAAACAAAACAACTGCTGTATAACGCCCTCCGCTATCTTAGTTTAATTGGTCACTTGACTGCATCACATGACTAAAATGTGTCATCGTTTTTAAAAAGTCTCCGTTTTCGCTGTCCACACTGCGACGTGAAAGCACCGTTTTCAAATGTATGCGCTTTCGAGAGCCTTTTCAAAATGCTGCGTTCTCCTTGAGTGTCTCAGTGTGGACGGGAGGCCAAAACGGAGAGAAAACGATGCGTTTTCAAACGAAAACACACGAGTGTGGACGTAGCCTTAATATTTACACGTTGCCTGTATTTAACCATGTGTGTATCTTATTGCTTTTCTCACCTGTTTCTTTCTGACGTAACACCTCAGGCTTTCTCCTTCCTCACTCACCTTACTCTGTTCTTGTATTGCTCTCTTAACCCCAGCAACCACTCTTCACAAACACCTTTTCTGCTTGTTGCCTTAAAGTTCAGCTCCTCCTTTCCTCTTGCTCTGTCTCTCTCTCACATGCACACACACAGACACACACCCGTACCCCAGCTGCATCCATCTGGTACACCAAACCTGCCTCTGTTTGTCACGCTTCCTCTATTCACAGCAGCTATTAACATTGGCTGGCTTTTACATGTGTATGCGTGTGTGTGTGTTTGTGCATGCGTGTGCATGCAGAGGTGAAGCCCAGCTGCTGTTATGTGCAGTGTGTCCTCACTTGGCTGTGGCAGGAACACTGCTCCGCCTTGCACTCCATTCCCTACAGGTAGACTTTTTATCGGATAATTTATATAGCACAGATGGTGCTGAGGTACGTGGGTGTGTGTGTGTGTGTGTGTGGGTGCGCGCGCATGTGTCTTTTATGTTTGTGGGTGCAGATACCTCTACCATTGTGTAAAATATGAAAGAAAATTTCCAGATTGTTGAGTTTTAGCTCAAGTGTTTATGTGACTTGTGTTAAAATGTGTCTTTTAAGTGCCTGGACCTAATCTATGATACACTCTGGTTGTTATTATTGTGTTCGTGTGCCACACTGGCTGTTGCAGGGCACTGCAGTGCAGATCAGGAAGGGCAAACGTTTGCCGGACGCAGCAGCCCGTGAAAATCTGGAATTATGGTCCAAACTGACAGTGAAACGGTCACTCGAGGACAGGATAGAGAAACCTGTGTGTGTAGGTGAGAGTGAGAGAGGGGGGCAAACTGAAAGACAAGGACGGATATCACACTTTGAATTCCATGCACTGTCTGTGTCAATAAGACATGAGCAGAAGCACCAATTTCCAGTGTCACAAATCAGTAGAGCGCGCAGGTAAGAATGGACTGTGTGTCGCCAGCTGGGTGATTGCTGCATTTCTAATGAGCTATTTCTGGTTTGTGTGTGCAGGCAGGGAAAGCACCTGCTCGCAAATGAGCCAAAACTGTTTGTAGTAGGGAATCATCCAGTTAAGCTGCCTGGAAAAGCATTGTGATACGTGGAATATGTGTTAGCCGCTGTTGTTTTGCGTCAATAGATGTGAATATTGAGAAGCAGGATTACAAAAGTGTGCTCTGTTTTCTAATCTGGATCGCTTTGTTCGATAGAAGGAATGAAAAGGAATTGACTTGCTGAGCGTGCTTGCTGAATCCACAAAAACAGGACTCATTAATAGCCCTGCGCTCAAGAGATTGATTTATAAATGCATAACTTGTGTAAGTTGAGCGTGATTAGAATGGAAATCAGAATCTGGCGACAGTTTAAACTCAAAGCGTTGAGTGACTCAGCTGTCTGTGTGAGTCGCAGTGCACAATGCTCAGGTGTCAGATCATTTAATAGACCCGGTTCTCCTGCTGCTGTCGGCCCGGCTGCTCTCCGTGTTTGTTGTTTTGCGCTTGTTGAAACACTGACACATCACATCGTTCACAGTTGAAGAATCAGCGATTAAACCCTCGAAAGTGAGCAAACGGGGGATTTACATCCCAACCACCTACGATTGTGCTGTCATTTTGTCCTGAAAGAACCGTGTGTCTCGAAAGGAATCGTGCACAAGCAAAAAAGAGAACAAAGATATTTTTACCCCCCAAAAAACAAAAAATATCTCCAGTTGAAACAGTAAATCTGCCTTCAGTAGAAATGTGCAGATGAAGGTGAAAAGAGCCTGATTAGAAGATTGTAAATACCCCTGTGGGATGGCCACGGGCTTTACTTCACCTTAAGAAAGCATTTACTTTGTCATTGCACTCCAGCTCCCACGGGTGAAGGATAACAGGAGCCAAATGAGTGTGTACCTTCATTATGAAACTGCTTTGTAAAAACAAAACACAAAAGTTGAATGAAGTATAAAGAACAGAAAGGCAGCAGTTGTGGTAATCTGTTTTTTCCTCACATTTTGTGCAGCCGCTGCTTCCTGTATGTCACCGCAGGACACTCTCTAATCTGTCACACGCAAAGAAATTAATTACACCATGCTTTTTATAAGCATATTAAAATTGTACTCCCCTCCCCCCACCTTTCCTCCACTCTAATGCTTTCTCCTCATTTTGCTTTTCTGTCATGTAAACCTTCCCTCTACCATTTTCTCATTTCTGTCCACTTTTTTTCCTCTTTGTTCTGCCTTCATTTGTTTTCTGTCTCCTCAACTTCCTTGTTTCTGCTCTACACTTCATCCTATAACTTGCCTTCCATCTCTTTCTCATTCCTCTTCTGTTCCCCCTTCTACCTCTCATCCTCCCCCTGTCTCCCCGTCTTCTCCAGGCCATTGATAAGTACTGCAGGGTGAGTGGAGGTTTCTCGGGGGTGAAGGACGTCTACTCATCCAATCCAACCTATGACGACGTGCAGCAGAGCTTCTTCCTGGCTGAGACACTCAAGTAAGTTTGTCTTAATGGATCGATCAATTGGCAGAAGCTGTGAATAGTCAATATGCTTTTTAATTAATGATTCTTATGATTAATTCAGTGTGGGTGTGTGGGTGCTGACTGAGGGGGTTTACCAGAGAAAAGTGTTTGCAGTTATTTTAAACTATCTGTTAAACAGAAGTGGAAGAAGACAAAAGCAGTCAGTTTCTAACCCGATGTTTGTTTATTTATTTATTAAAGTTTGCCCTAACAGAGCACTCATACATATTTGTAGATTAAGTATGTGGTCATTGTAGAAACATGTGGTAAGTGTTCATTCTCAGTTGCATCAACAGTCTCAATCACACTGAGTGAAGCTGCTGCAAAGTTTGCAGCATTTGTACAAACTCTTGTATTTGTGTTGCCTCAGAAATAGTTTGGTGCAGTGACTTGTCAATAACAATTTGCTGGCCAATGAGCATACTGTTAATAATGCTTCTTACTGATACTTTTAGTGCATCTGAAAAGTATTTGCATCACTTGTTCCACATTTGTCATGTAACGTCCTTATTCCAAAATGGATTCAATTCATTTTTCACCTCAAACTTCTACACAATATCCCATAATGACAGTGAAAAAGTTTGCTTGAAATTCTTGCAAACCTTTGCCCAATGTTTTATTGAACCACCTTTGGCACCAATTACAGCCTGAAGTCTTTTTGAGTATGATACACAAAGACATGCTGTAATAAGCTTAACGCACCTATTTTTTTGGCCAGTTTTGGGTTTTGTTTTGTTTTTTTCTTTTTTGGCCCTTTTTTTGGGGGGGCCTATTTTCTCCCAATCTTCTTTGCAGAACCGGTCAAGCTCCATCAGATTGGATGGGGAGCATCAATGCACAGCCATTTTTAGTTCCCCAAGAAGTTCAAGTCTGGGTTCTGGCTGGGCCACTCTGGGATATTCACAGAGTGCTCCTGATGCCACTCCTTTGTTATCTTGTCTGTGGGCTTACGTTCATTGTCCTGTTGGAAGATGAACCTTTGCCCCAGTCAGAGCGCTCTAGAGCAGGTTATCATCAAGGATTTGTTTGCACTCATCTTTCCCTCGACTTTGACTAATCTCTCAGTTCCTGCTGCTGAAAAACATCCCAGCATGATGCTGTCACCACCATGCGTCACTGTAGGGATGGTATTGGCCAGGTGATGGGCAGTGATGAGCGTTTGATCTTTCTTTCCTCAGACCAGACGATTTTGTTTCTCGTGGTCTGAATCTTTCAGGTGACTTTTGGCAAACTCCAGGGGGGCTGTCATGTGGCTTTTACTGAGGAGTGGCTTCTGTCTGGCCACTCTACCATGCAGCACTGATTGGTGTAGTCCTCAGAAATGACTGTCCTTCTGGAAGGTTCTCCTCGCTTCACAGAAAAATGCTGGAGCTTTGTTAGAGAAACCATCAGGTTATTGGTCAGCTCCCTGACTAAGGCCCATCTACCCTGATGGCTCAGATTAGTCAGGCGGCCAGCTCTAGGAAGAGTCCTGGTGCTTCTTCCACTTACAGATGATGGAGGCCGCTGTGCTCACTGGGACCTTCAATGCTGTTTTCTGCACCCTTCCTCAGATCTGTACCTCAATACAATCCTGTCTCAGAGGTCTACAGACAATTCCTTGGTTTGTGCTCTGATATGCACCTTTAGCTGTCGGACCTTACATGTATATAGACAGCTGTGTGCTTTTCCAAACAACGTCCACTCAACAGAATTTACCACAGGTGGACTCCAGTAAAGTTGTAAAAACACCTGATACACCTGAGCTCAATTTTGAGTTTTGTTGCCAATTCTGTGAATACTCATGTAAATGTTATTTAATTGTTTTTTATTTTTAATACATTTAAAAGATATTCAAGAAAATTTTTTTTCATCTTCTCAATAATGGGGATTTGTGTAGAATTTTGAAGTGAAAAATGAATTTTGGTGTGAGGCTGTAACATGAGAAAATGTGCAACAAGTGAGGCGCTGTGAATGCTTTCCAAATGCACTGCAGAGTGACCACTGAGGGCATGAACTCAACAGCAAAGTGTTTACAGAGGTCCAGGCAAACGGACACGTTCCCATAGACAGACGTCTTTTTGCAGCTACAGGTATTTATGCAGGTTAAAGGCACTAATTAGCTGGCTTCACTTTTCAGACTCAGAGGCTTCATCCAACGTTTGTTTACTGTCTATAGTGTGGACAAGAGAGACTCGCTGTTTTTGTTTGTTTGTTTTGCTCGTACACAAAGAACCAGTCATTTCACCAGGTTATTGTTGTGATTTCTTTTCTCTGGGGACAGTGAACAGGTGTCAGGATATTTTTACAGCCATACAAATAAATAAAGTCAGCTAACGTGAAGGGAAGCTGCCATGGCTCTGTGGCACATCATGGTCACTGATGGATGAAGGGAGAAGAGGCTCTCACTGAAGGCTCGTACGCAGTGGGAGAACTGAATACTGATGTAGCTCTCTGGTTCCCTCTGCTGGCTGCTCTTTGAATGCCATCTCCTCCTGACAATGTTCAGTATTTATAACCTGATGTAATTCAGTTGTGACTGTCACTCAGACAGCCTGACAGGCCAAAGAAAATCATAAAACAAAGCAAGCTCAGTTTTACTGCCGGTCCTGTCAGCTCTCGTGTTTACACGAAGCTATTTATCAGCTCTTCATTTGCAAGTATAACAGGTTTAAAATTAACACCCACAAAGCATCAGATGCCAATAAAATCTGTCTTTGGTATTGAAGTCGTTAAAGGTCGCACGCCACACTGTCTGCTAACTCTCTGAGAGGATGACATTTGAATGGCTCAGTGTTATGCAGACTTTGGTGTCTGTCTCTTCTCAATCTTTGTCTCTGCTGGCTTCAAGCCAGTCGCGTCAAAGCAATACAGCAGCTAAGTGTCAGCTAAGGCTGCTGATTGGCTGCCAGTCACGCTGATCGTCACACATATCCAGCGTCTGAGTTTATGTCAAGAATTTAGGAGCTAAGAAGTGAACAAGCAAGTTGAAATCTTTAAAAAAAAAATTAGATGAGAATTTAATTAATCTTAGATGTTAATGAAATTGAGAGCTTCTCAGTCACGGTGTAAACTGCGTTTAGGACGAGTTCTCAGCCTCCTGCAGTAAACTCTTATACTGCATATAGAGTTGTTCTGTGTATTTATTCAGGTTTCTCTCATGTGGAGCAGTTTGTGCTGTTCGGGTGTGATAATCATAATAATTGTTTTGGTTTTGTGGCTGTTTTTTGTCATGACAACAGATGTGAATCAACAGCTGTAAAAACACTAAATTAAACAGAGGTTTAGGATTTAAATTGTTGTTTTAAGCTGACACTTCCCACTTTGATATGACGAAGCTGTTGACATTATATTCACCTAACTCATGCAATTCTTTCTTCTTCCTCACCCCGTTACCCACCACCCCTCACACGTCCTTCCCCTTATCCGCATCCTCTCTCTCAGGTATCTGTACCTGCTGTTCTCCAGCGATGACCTGTTGCCCTTGGAGAACTGGGTTTTCAACACGGAGGCTCACCCACTGCCAGTCCTCCACCTGGGAAACATCACCCTGCCCGGCAGCGAGCCCGCTCAGCGGTAAACGGGCTGGCACTTTTTTTGTGCACCACGGCACCAGGGGTCTGTTTGCCTGCCTACCCAGAAAAACCCACCCACGAACACCAGACAAACTTACAATTCAGACTCTCAACTGATTTCTAACTGAGACCATCAACCGGGGGGGTGGGGAGAGACCACTACAGAGCGAGAGGACCTGTTACTTTACTCGCTCTACTTCTATGTTTTACTCTTTGACTCTGTCGATCTGTCTTCTCTGCTCGAATCTTAAGGATGGTGGGTGTGCTGCTCAGCCTCGTGTTTGGCTTGAATCGACTCTTTTTACTGAAGGACAGAGCTCCAAACCAGAGGCGTGATTAGCTTTTTTTTGTTATCACTTTTAGTCTTTATTTGAAGAAACTCCAATGCAGACTCAAGCTGACACGCTGACAGCTGACTATGAAGGATTACAAAAACACTTTGACACTTAAACTGATGAAAGTGTCATGTTTTGTTTTGTTTTGTTTCCAAGCAGACAGACTTCAGGACTTTACAGGGTCTGTTAACACAACCGTTTTTTTCTTTCTTTTCCTTTTTGGACAAATCAATATTGGGGACACAGGGTTGAATCACAGCCCTTAGCTTCTCCCACCCAAATCCACTTCCTGTTTAACCTCCATCGGATAAACTTCAACCTGGAACTGCTAGCAGATGGGCACATCATCAAAGCGAGGGCAGTTTGTGGCAGTGGTCACCGCCTCCTCTGATCCTCGGTTTTCAGAAAAACTGGCCATCATAAGTGGAAGAGTAATTAGACGGGGACTACAGCAGGCCTCCCCTTTTCTCACCACTCCACATGTGTCCTGATCCTCTTCCATGTAGAGACACAGCCACAGCTTTCCCCTCCTTAAAAAAACGTTCTGCTGCTATAGGATTCGATGCTGCTTTTTCTTTTTTTTAAATCTCTGTCCTTCACATTTTCCCCCATCATCTCACAGCTTCTGTAAACCTTTGTCTCATCTTATTTTCCAGCTTTTCATCAATCAGGCACATTATGTTCAGGCCCTTACGTTTTGTGATGGGGTAACCATGCTTTATGTATAGGAATGTTTGTTTTGTGGTTAATATGAAACCTGGTGAAAATCATTTATTTGCATTTTTAATGGGAAGACTATGAAGAAGAGGTTGGTAGAGGAGTGGCACTGAGAAGGGTGAATAAATTTAGAATATCTTATGGTCTCCTGCTGGCATCCTATATCTACACCCACCCCACCTCATAAGTCGGATGCATCATTTGCCACCTAAATCTTTGCTTCAGTTTCATACTTAAAGCACATGTTTTGGTCAGACTCTTAAAAACATACATTTTTAAGGAATCAAACATGTTCCACTTGAGTTATTACACTACATGCACAATAAGCTATTCAGTTAATATTAGATCATAATACTTTCTGTATGCAGCTGCAGTTGTGTTACTTTATCAGAGTCAAACTTGTAAGTGCTGCCTGAGGTCAGGGACAAGCCTGAAGTTCCAGTATAGGGATGCGTTTGATTCCAGATGCACATCTTTTGCCCAGATTTTAGAGCCATTTTTCTCTGAGGTTTGAAAGTCACAGCAGGGCTCGTTCCGTACTCTGACTCGCGTCAAGATCTTGACCTTGTTTATGGAAGTTTGTGCAGCTCCGTTAGCAGCACAGCAGTGCCTCCAGTTATCACTCTTAACACAGCTCCTCGTGGTACATCTAATGCAGCGTGATGGATTTACTGCTCGGGTTGCTCAGATAATGTAATGCAGTCTGCAAAATAAAAAAAAATAAAATAAAATGATATGTTGGGGGAAAAAAAAGATTGATACAGTTCTCCCATGTGAATCTGACTAAAGGGTTTAAACGTTTGATGTGATCTGCTACTTTTAAGGGCCGTTCTCTGACTCATTAAAAAGTCCCAAAGGGCAGCAGACATGTGAGTAAGCTTGTCTCATATCATAGCAATGTTAGTGCAAGCGATTATCCGACACACAAGAACCAGATACCGCTCCTGCTTTGGTTCATATGCGGAGCGTCTTAAAGACAACAGCAGTATTAAACATCACAGATTTGTTTAGATGCTTTAAAGCAGGGATGTCAAACTCATTTTACATGGTGGGCCACATGCAGCCCACTGTGATCTTAAGTGGGCTGGACTCAGTCAGTGTAAAGACATTTACCTGCACATTTAATCCCAGAGATATCTTAATATAAGAAAGGAAGTTCACTCATGAAAGTTTGTCATTGATCTACATGGTAAAAAGTGCAGCTGTAGTAAATGAAGGAAACCTAAGAAATGAATGACACAAAATTCTTTTACTGTAGACTCAAGTGAAAGAAAACATTCTGTCATTTCATTGTTTATCTATTACTTAATTACTTTGGTGTTGTATGAATGGCCATGAAGGAATGTCAGCAGGAAAAGGTGTGAAACTTGTGAAAATATAGTTAAAAGTCCAAAATGTGTGTCTGCCATTTTCCAAAGCAGTCCAGCAGGCCAGATTGGAGTCTTTGTTGGTGGGATTCTGGTCCCTGGGCCTTATGTTTGACTCCCCTGCTCTAAGTCTTTACATAAACATCAGACATAACATACCAGCAAGACAAGCCAAGCACCATACAGAAACAGGAAACACTGGCTAACACGTCATTTTGTGTTAGCCAGGAGCTCTCCATGTTTTGCATTTATGCTTTCGTCTTGTGTTTTGTAGTAGGTCAGTAGGTTTTGTAATTGCACACACATCATGGAGACTCTTACAGAAATCACCCTGAACTGCTGGGACACAAAGATAACAGCACAAAAAGAGCCACATTTATTAAATGCTGTGACAACTTTGCGTATTCATCCCTGTCCTCTCGCCAAAATGTAAAAAACAAACATTTCCTTTTATGAAAGTAGGATTTGCAGACTAGATCTGCTGGTCGTCTGTCAGTAAAGCCATACTGTGTGATGCGGGGCTGCTAACCAACAGCTCCTGCTGCTTTTACAGCACAAACACAGACAGATGTCGGCTGTAGGAGTCGATTAGCATCACTAACTCCAGCACTGGGAGTGGAAGCAGACAACGGCGGTTACATTAATGTGATGTCAGACAGTCATAGCCGATCTTCTTCGTAACGCTGCTCATGTTTGATCGATCTAGAAAATTGTATTTGTTTGTTTGTTTTTGGACAAAATGTAACGCAGAAGTAGAAATGTTGGTAACTTTTATTCTGGTTTATTTTATTTATGCAGCAAAATTTCAGCCGTGGTGTTTTTTCCCCCTTTAAAATTTCAGAGAGGCTCTCAGAGCATTCCTGTGTTGATCAGGTCGTAGGACTGTTTCATTCCTCCTGCGTTTTATTTCCTCCGTGTTATTTTCCTTCATTCAACAATCGTGTCCATTAAGAGTCCGTAGTTACAGCGCAGTCGCTGACATCACACTGACATCACACTGACATCATCACCGCCTACATGTCACGAGGAGGAAGCCCGAGTTGAAACCTGCACGGCCATCGAGTCGCTGGGAGCGGCGCTGATTTTGAAAACTGAGTGTTCTGTATTTGTATTTTTACTGAACTAAAAAACGAAAAAATGAAATGAAATGAAACTATCTGTAAATATGTTTAAAACTGAGACACAGATTCAATAAAGATGTTATGAAAAGTGATCAGAAACTAGGAGCACATTTATTCTTTTGCTTTAACTCGATCATGTTGTCATGATGCTTTAAGCACCAGTTGCTTTTAGAAAGTAAAATACCACAGCCGTGTATTTTTCACTTTGGTTAAACATACAGGATATTTCATTAATGACTGTCTCTTTGTTGACCTCAGAATTTTGTTGGTCACCCCAGAAATGTAGCTGCTGGGGTGGAAGTTTAAAGGCCAGTTCAGTTTCTCCTGGCAGTCACTTTGATCTTCTGAGTTTTCCAAAAAGTTGAATTTGATCATTGTTTAATAATAAATACCTACAAAGACAACACCATTGTCAGTGGTTGGAGCTGTGCTTGATTATAGATGCACAGATGAGTGTGTAATTCTGCCATGTAGGTGAAAACATTAAATATTTTCTTCAAAGTTTAGTGTCTATAACCAAGAACCCGTCACTAGGGGCCAGCTGCTCGACTCCAACTATGGCTCTTATAAAGCTAATAAGATGCTGAAGCATCAGTGTCATTAACATGAACTAATCTACAGTAAATGTGAGTTCAAAGTGAAGAGTGGGCTTCCTTCACACGGTTCACTGTGGCAGCGTCCAAGCTGTCCCCTCATACACAGTGAGGGAAATAATTTTTTGATCCTCTGCCGAATTTGTAGGTTTGCTCACTGTTTAATGGAGACAGAACATCAGCCATGCAGAAAAAAGTTAGATGAACATGTGAAATGACCATCGGTTGTCCTCAGCCTGGAGCTCACGCCTCATGGTAAGGGATTGATAGATGGTACTCTGTGGGAGCCAGAATCCTGCCTGGGTTGGGATCAAATACTTCTTTCACTCTGTGACATGCAAATCAAATTATATGTGATGTGTTCTTTCTAGATTTTTGTCTAACATTCACATTCAGAGAAACTTGGGGATATTTGGAAGCCGACTGGAGCATCCACCGATCGAACCACCAACCTTCTGATTAGCAGATGATTTGCTTTACCCCCTGAACAGCAGCCACCTGTGGCAGAGGTCAATGTTTTTAACCCGTTTTCAAGTAATACATTTCACTTTGAATATAGAGATATAGCAGTGTTTACATCATAGTCATTGGTTTGAGAGAAAGATGTTGCAAAAGCAAGCAGGTTACATTGTTCACTTATCAAGTAATAATGAGCCTTCATCATCCCCATATGTCACAGCTATGTGTTCTCTGACTTTTCTTCTAGTGACGATGTGAAGCTCATATTTGTGGTTTGACTGAAATATCTCAACAACTTCTGCACTGATGCTTTAAAACTACACTTAAAATTATTATTATTATTTTTTTATACACATGTAGTGCTTAGCACATTTATTAGATCTCCCCTAACCCTCAACTCGTCACAGGCCAAGGGTGTCCAACTCCAGGCCTCGAGAGCCGGTGTCCTGCAGGTCTTAGATGTTTCCTTGATCCAACACAGCTGTTCTAAATGGCAAACTGACCTCCTCAACATGTCTTGAAGTTCTCCAGAGGCCTGGTAATGAACTAATCATCTGATTCAGGTGTGTTGACCCAGGGTGAGATCTAAAACCTGCAGGACACCGGCCCTTGAGGCCTGGCGTTGGACACCCCTCAGTTCATATTAAATACAAAACTGTATGGTGAATGATGACGAGTCAGCGAGGATTATCCAGGATATGCTTACTAAGGACTTGTCACTCGTCAGTAGTAGGCGGTGTGTTTGGGTTAACACTCATATCTGGCCTTTTCTCTTCAAATCCAGAACAAAAACGCTCAGCTCAGGACTTTAAAACCTTTGATTTTATTAACCAAACATCACAGTCACTGTCTCCATCTTTTATACTGTCTATATTTCAGACGTAGTATTAACTAATGGGACACATCAAGGCCCAGTATAAAGCTTTGGAAGGGTCATTTCTGTTCCTCTCACGTTGGTGATCCCTGAACTATTCCTTTGGCACCATCATCAGATCAAAATGTGAATGTAATCAATAGAAAGTCACCAGAAACCTGCAGACCGATGAGACTGTAGTCTCAGCTGCACTTGTTTAGCACGACCTCACGGTGACAAGTAGAAACCTGTCCTGTCAGCATAGTGGCATCAACTTTTAGCTCAGATCACCACCTTGCCAATACAGCAACTGAAAGCACGCTCATCTTCTTTTTTTTTTATAATAAGCTCACAATAAAAAATGTTCAAAAACTGAAAATCAAATCAGTTGTGAAATGAGATAATGAAATGGTTCACCTGAAAAGTCAGATTCAATCATCTCAAGAAGAAAAGCAGAAAGTGAAAGCTTTAACTGGAAGTGGAGAGCAACGCTGTGTTATTTCCTCTTTTCCTTTTCCAATTACCTTTTAGGAATCATATGAAGCAGGTGGTAGTAGTGCATGGCTGACTGGTTGCTATCTGAGTCTGAGCACAAAGAGAAATCAGACCTTTGTAACAGGGAAGTCGGGGCTAATGTTGTATTTCTAAATGAGCAGCGACAATAGCAACAACACTCACTTCATCTTGCAAAACTGTGAATCTGCTTTTGTAAGTCAAAAAAGGAAGTTGGTTCATACAGCACACAGTTCTTATGAACAGAGGATTACAATAAAAGCCCGTACCACAATGCTGAGACAGAAGATCCCTGCACTGCAGAACAAACATCAAAGTGGACTTCTTAGCTTTCAACATCCCAGAGCTTGTGTGCATGCTGAACGTGCACAGCAACTCAGACGTGCTTTTGTTTTTGGTTTCTGTGGCCAGCGTCGAGTATGCGTCATCACACTTACACATTAGATAAACCACTCCGTGTTGATTGACTGTTACTCTGAATTTCCTTGGTACATTGATTCTGTTGCATATTGGCACAAGCCTGCATTCATCCACATGTTTGTCCTGGAAAGTCAAATTGATTTCATATTCACAAGAAACCAGCGGTTGGGAGTCTAAATGGCTGAATGGGAATTTCTTCCCTTGTTAAAACAAAGCAAATACCATAGAGAAGTCAAGTGTAATTTCTTTATTCCAATGTGCATAACTTGGAGAAGAGTTTTGTTTGGGTTTTGAAACACTCTCTGTTTTGCTTGTGCAGAAAACGAGTGAGTTATTGATGGCGTGACACAACCAGCTGTCAAAAGTTTACTGTTTGGAGCTTTTGACAGAAAATTGAACACATCCAATTAGACATAAATGAACGTTCAAAGCAAAAGAGGGTGAGTGGACAATATTACAGGTTGTGCTTTCCTTAACATTGAATCTGCAGAATTGATCCAGATCTTATGGCTGCCACTCAGATTCCCCGGTTGGGAGCCTTCCTGAGGAGGTAAAACTGACTATTTGACTGCAACCTTGGGTGGAAATAATACTTTGTTAGTGTTTCTGAGGTCAAGATAACACGGAGTACAATGCTTCACATTACTTTTGGCTGTTGTTACATGTGGAACAATGACAGCACATACAAACTGTGCAGTCAGATGTGAAAGAGGAGCTCAAACGGTGCACAGGGAAGAAATATTTTTTAGAAGTTAGTGGTTTTGTCATATTTCAGGCCGCCTTATAGAACAAAATAACTGGGCGTCCATCATCAATTGAGGGAGGCCTCTTCTTGTGCAGCTTCCTGGGGCTAAAACCCAGAACCCATTATAATGTTTGTCAACCGGCATCTTTATTGATACATATCAGATGTCAGAGATACAGAGGACGCCATCAAATGTCACCTTAGATATGTCTGTGGATATACATTAGCAGATAGTTTCTGACCAGACAAAATATTCTTACTGTGCCAAGAAGTTGCACAACTAAGTGTCTTTTCTGCCATTAAATCTTGCAACACTTCAGATTGTTCCTTCTGTTAGGCAAAAATCTAAGTCATATCCAAAACCTTGTTATGACACATTTGCTGTCCACACTGCGACGTGAATCTTAAGTTAAGTTAATACTTAACTGCCTGAGCTGGTTACTAGCTTGAACTTGACAGCTGACAGGATCATTACTGAGATCTGAACTTGTCAAAACTTGACTCAACAACATTGAGTGGGTGTTTGGAAACAGTACGATCATCCCCGCTTGTTTGTTTTTCATTAAAATGTATTTTATGGTTGACTTGTTCGACACTCGACGTGTGGGTGTTCAGTGATTCCTAGGTAAGGATCAATGGGACGGTCAGATATCTGAGTTGGGGAAGAAGACAGGTCTTCTCTGTTGTGTTTTGTTGGTTGTAAGCATAAACATGAAATGGGGTAGGGGGGGGTTCATACAGTAAGTCATGTATATTTGTCAGCTGTGTCTCCTGTGGCCTGCATTCACAGACAAACCAATTAAATTAGTTTTGATTAAAGAAAAGTCAGTAAATTCAGGGGGTAGACTGAGGCTATGTCCAAACTAGCCGGATAAATTTGAAAGCAGCATTTTTGTCTGAAAACGCTCCGCGTCCACGCTATCATTTTCAGTCGTTCACATTGAAACGGCCGAACAACCTGCCTCATTTCTGTCTGCCGTTTATTTACTTTCCGACTCTTTGAAACGTCGCGGCAAAATGTCGAGGAAAAGCCATTTTTTAAATGGACTAATGAGCTGCTGTATAATGCCCTCCGCTATCTTAGTTTAATTGGACACATGACTGCATCACATGACTAAAATGTGTCATCGTTTTCAAAAAGGCTCTGGGTTTGCTGTCCACACTGCGACGTGAAAACGGTGTTTTCAAATGTATCCGCTTTGGAGAGTGTTTTCAAAACGCTGCATTTTCCTCTCAGTGTGGTAAGAAGGCCAGAACAGATAGAAAAAGATGCGTTTTCAAATGAAAATGTCTCAGTGTGGCAACTTCCATGCAAACCACTAGCAACCAAAGCATTAACGTGTAGGTTTTTAGAGAAGCACCCTCTTTGTGACTGACAGTGACTGCTAGCAGCTTCTAACAACCACTTGGGGAATACAGATTTTTCCCTAACGACTGTTAGCAGTGTGTCACCAACCAGTCTGCACTCCTGTGGGACTGAAGCATGATGAGATGAAGGAGAGTTCATAAAGACTCAGGGAAAGAGCACTCCTGTCCTCGTATAATTGCTACAATTTCCTCATTGGACTACAAAAAGTGCATCTTAAATTCTTTACCCAATGAGTTCTTGCCATGCTGTTTCATATAACTTGTATAAGTTTTAACCACCTTTAGACTTTAGCACCAGTGTTGCATTTTATTAAAACAAAGGGCTCACAGTCTCAACAATGAAACAAATGTTGCTCATCCTGCTGTCCACTCCTGTTTTTTCCCACTGAAGACATAATCCACTTTCAGCATCTCTGACATCTAAGAATTAAAGATTATCCTAAAAGCTGGAACACCCAAAATGAGGAAATAACCATTGCAAACCAAGTTACACACCCTTCACTTAACTTTGATCATTGATGAATCATATAGAGCTCAACCCACATTTCCAAATGTACTGCATTTCATGGCAGAATAGTTTAAAACATGTAAATGACCTGGTTCTTGTGTAGCACTTTTTTAGTCTATCCAAGTGCTTTATACAACATGCCTCATGCACCAGTTTCTATTTAACATCCACAGTCCAATAGCATGCAGACTGAAGCAGCCAGGCATCAAAACATCAATGTTCCAGTTAACCTGAGCTACAGTCACCTCAAGCTTACAGCCTCTGATATTCACAGGCTGTCTCCGAGCCAACTGCTAACAGGCCTGACCCTGCTTAGCTTCTGAGAGCACACGAGATTGGATCTACCAACTTACAATGTAGAATTTAACCACATTTAAATAGTTCTTTGTATGCCCTGGTATGGCTGTATACTCTGTAGACATATAAGCATATTTAGATGTTATCAAGTTATGGCATAAGATACAGCAGAAACAATGACTGACTCACATTAGAGCTGTTGATTGTTTTCGTAAGCAATCAGATTATAGGTGACTTCAAGTTTTGTTGAAGCACCTTTCTGTAGCAGAGAATCCACTGAGCTCTTATCAGGGCTGCAACTCAAAAACCTCAGTTAGGAGCCTCCCTGAGGAGGTACAACTGACTATTTGACTGCAACCTTGGGTGGAAATGATGCATTGTGGGTGTTTTCAGAGCTCAAGGATACACAGAGAGCACAATGCATCACATTACTCATGCCTGTTGTTACACTTGCAACAGCACATGTAAACCATGGAGTCAGATGTGAAAGAGGAGCGCAAACAGTGCAGAGTAAACAGTTTGTTTGCATGCATTCGCTGACAGCTGCTTTTGACTGTGAGAACTTCAGATGTCCTTACTGTGCCAAGATATTTCACAAATAAGTGGGTTTTTTTCTGCCATGAAGTTTCGCAACACTTTAGATTGTTCCCTGTAACTCCTTTTGTTGTTGTTGTTAAGCTAAATGTGCTTTCTTTTTATGAGCCCAAATCATGCCAAAACCATGTAACCACCAAAGCAGTTTGTAGCTTTGGCAGGTGGCATGTGAATCAACATTTAGGTCTGAACTTGTCAAAGCCTGACTCTGCAATATTTTCACCTGTTGCATGTCTGCAGGTGTGTGGTAAAAACCGGATGATCCACGCTTTGTTGTTCTTCGACTGTAAGGCTGTATGTGTGGGTGTTCAGTGATTAACAGATAACGATTGATGGGACTGACAGCTTCTTTTTAAGTGACGTTCAGATATTTTTAACTTAGAAAATCCCAAAGGTTGTCCACAAGCTGTGTGGATGGAAATCTGTAATCTCAGCACATTTACACATCTTTGATGAAGAATCCTTAAACATCGTTTTGATCATTAATTAGGCTATTTTACCTCAGGTCAGTAACATGACTGGATGTTGGAGTTTGTGTCTACAAATTGTGCACAAATTTCTGGTTTCTGAATAAAAAATGTAAAAAGACTTTGAATCTCTCATCTGCACAGCATATAATATCAAAGGATTCTGAAACTGGAGACATCTCTGCACAAAAGGACGCCCTGAAAATCATTTGGACTGTGGGTGTGGGGAACTCCAGGTCTCAAGGGCCGGTGTCCTGCAGGTGTCCTTGATCCAACACATCTGATCTAAATGGCTAAATTACCTCCTCTACATGTCTTGAAGTTCTCCAGAGGCCTAGTAATGAACCAGTTTTGATTCAGGTGTGCTGATCCAGGGTGAGATCTAAAACCTGTTCCCCCGTGTTAGACCCTGAAATCAGGCATGATTTTGTTGTGGAAAATGGTGCATGGGCACTTCCAGAAACCACAGTTTGCAGTGCCATCCAAAAATGCAGGTCTATCATAGAAAGAGGTCTTATGTGACTTCATCTTAAGGGACCACAGCTCATTTAAAATGGACTGAAGAAAGTGGAAAACTGTTCTGTGGTCAGATAAATCAAAATGTAAAAAGCATTTTTTTTTAAAAACATGGACGCCACATCCTCTGAACTAAAGAAGAGAGGAAGCACTCAGTTCAAAAGCCTCCAACTCTGATGATATGGGGGTTCATCAGTATTGGCAGTATGTCTGGAAAGGAGCATCAGTGCTGTCAGATACATAGAGCTTTCATACATGCTCCCATCCAGATTTTTTGCATATTTCAACAAGGACGTGCATAACTGCATCTATAACAGTAGCATGACTTTGTAGTAGAAAAGTCTGGGTGCTGAACTCACCTGCAGTCCACAGTTTTCACCCAATAAAATCATTTATTTGGCACGTCATGAAATGAGGACTATGACAAGGAGACACAGGACTGTTGAGCAGTTCTTGGAACAGTGCTCTTCTCCCTGAGGTCCAGCAGCGGGTCTCCTCAGATCCCAGACTTTTATGGCCTGAGTGAAGCTGATGCTGCATAGTAGCAAACATGGCCCTGATCTGTTGCTGCCATTAAAATCTTTCTTAAAATAGTAATTTTTAATGCTGTAGTTCACAAAACTCCATTTTTTCATATAAATTTAAGATAAGAATCAGATCACTGTAGCAGCACATTTAATTAAATTCACCAGCAGGAAACAGGCACTGTACGTATGACAAACAATGCAAACAGAGTGCAGGGAGTACTGTGTTAACTGGATGTGACACATGCAATAAAACAACACGGGCAAGTCAAGATAGTGATGTAAACAAGCATGTAGTTAAGTGTTGCTGGTGGCATTTTGCTGTAATGGAAAATGAACAAACATGACTCACCGCTGCTATTTGCACAGTTTAACTTTCCCGTAGCTCCTCAGCTGGCAGCGCCACAACATTCAATGCTTTGCAAAAGAATTGTTTTGCTTTCTCGCATTTATCTTTACGATACAGCTGTAAATTGTCCGAGCAACAACAGAAGAAAGGTTTTTTTAAACACTGTTTATGTGGACTGACTTGCTTTTGGAATCAGCACTCTTGAGAAACAACAGTTGTCAGTTCCCTTTTAGCCTTGAGCTCGGTGCCTAATTCAATTATGATTCTAATGCTCATCTTTACTGATGTGTGCGAAAGTGTCAGAACCTGTCATCAGGGGTACAGAGGAGGCCATCTAATGTCTTTGTGGAGGAAGAAGTTGATGCTTAAATGTAAAAAAGCTTTCTTTAGCCTTTTTATCTTCTAGCTAGCATTTACTACTTTTTGTGTAGCTAGCTCATGTTGGATTTTGACTTTGCTTTGGATGATAGTTCTGTTGTGGCTCTTCTTCAGTGTGCCTCTCTTGACTGACAATCTGTTGTAGATTTTTGGTGTTCAGTATCAGTGGCTGCCTCCCTTAAAGGTGAGCTGTTGTTTGTGTTAACGCTTTTTGTTTTTCCAGAAATGGCTCTAGCTTCTTGTTTCGCTTTATGAAAACATTGCAGTCTTAGATTTCACTCTGAAGTCTCTTCCTTGTAGACATTGTTTGTGCAGGAACTACACCGGAGCACGCCACCATGTCAGCGCAGCGCTCGTTTGCTTTTCTGCCCGTGTGAGCATGAATCAACTTGGGAAAAAAAAAACAACCCAAAAAGACTTTAAACTGGCAGCAAGTGAGACAATGTGTCATTCATATGTGGGAGGAGTGGTTGGTGAAAATGGGCCTCTGCCACTTTCATCCCATTAAAAACCAATAATCCATCAGTCTTTGTCATTTACAGCACTGATGATCCAAACAAATATGCTTTTTCTTTTTCCTCCTCGATGAAAACAATGATGAGTGTAAAAAGTGCTAAAACAAAGATATGATTTATATCTGTCAGTGCGCAGCTGTGGCTACAACTATAGCTTGCCTCCACCAGTGTGTGAATGTGTGTGTGAATGGGTGGATGACTGGGTGTGTAAAGCGCCCTAGGGGGGACTAGTAAAAGCACTATACAAATACAGGCCATTTACCATTTATACAAACATGCATGAGAACAGTTATCAGAGCATCTTTATTTTTTTATGTCACATGTTCAGACTGTTTTCTACTGAATGAGATGAGTAAAGTATAAAAGTCCTTTTGTGATTTTGTGGTGCCTCACAACGTGACCCATTCTAATTAGGATTATTTTAAATAATTTATAACAATTTCAAGGTGGAAACCAGTTGATGAAGTGATTAGGGTGTTGATTTTATGGGGTTATTGCAGTGTGGCAGATTTCAGATCTGCCCTACCTCATTCACTGTAGCATTGAAGCAGTGAAACACACCCAGATACTAATAATACCTACGCCCTGCTCCAGACAGGGCAGGCTGGAGTTCATTCAGTCAACTGTGAGCGAGCTGACGCCGAGTGTGTGCATGAGCAATGAAAGACACCATCAGTGGAGCTCTGACACAAGTATTAACCACAGAAATGAGTAAACAGAGAGCAGATCCTCTGTTTGAATCCACATATGAATGAGGATTAAAATGTGGACAGTGACGTTGATCTTGAAAAACAGGAGGGGAAGAAAAGAGTCACGCAAATTAGTGACATGGTCACTCCTCCTTAAAAGAAAAAACTGGATTTTTATCTTTAAGGACAAAAATATGAATCAGAATCAGGCATGTTTTACTCAGTGAGAGCCAGGAAGACTGATTTACAGGCTTGGGTCCAAACTTTAAATGCTTAGACGTCCGTCACACCGTTCTCAACAATGTTGCTCAACAGCCTTCAACATGTCAACACAATGCCACCAGAATGCAATCAACCTGCAGCCTGATTTCAGAAACACTCTGCAACTCACATTTAGTCCATTTAAATTGCCAGCGATTAGTTTTAGTGTGTCTAAAGCTACATACAGATTAGTACAACCATAAAAAGGGATGTAATAAATGTTTTAGTGCAGGTGAGGGGACGATCACTACAGACTGAACTTACATTATCCAGGGATCATTGTCTCTGTCAAAAGTTAAACATGGCTTCAGTGTTAGTAAGCTTACACAGCAACTGCATGAATAAGGAAGTAAAACAGAGTTTTAGCTTCAGGTGCAGCAGGAGATGAGGCGTCACAGAGAAACTCATCCGGTAGAAGGAAATCTGCCACTGAGATTGTTGGCTTCACAGAAGTAATCAGTTACATTTCTGGAACAGAAAACCGAAAGTTTCCCTCATCAGTGTGTCAGTGATCTCAGGTATTACTAAACCAGGCCCGGGTTCCCCAGGCTTCAGTCTCCCTTGGCATTAAATCAGACAAGATAAAGTTCAGGTATAACTCGAACAGTCTTAAAAATGAGGAAATTATCAAACTATAACACAAATTGTCATCAGTGTGTTAAGTGGCAAAGAAGAAGTTGTGCAGCCTGGGCATGAAGTGATAAATAGTGATCAAATTCTCTAAAAATAACCAACAATATCATTTGTTTTGGAAAGATTCAAAAGTGTGAGCAGTGTCATCAGCCAGCAAAGCATAACAGTGTTGTTGACCAGCTCAGACATCATGCAGTTTCTAAATGCCTCTGCTCGTTCTGGCAGTACGTCATCACAGAGACGTCTTCATGTCGCCAATTATCCCCACAGCCATCATCACACCACACAGTTCTACAGACACTACATAATACTTACTTGTCCAACTGTCCTTTACTTGTGCAAAAAAGAAAATAAAACAAAATCAAATATAGTAGTTTTTCTCGTTTACAAATTAGAGGAGCAAAAATGCTGAAACCTATACAGACATCCTTTCACATCACTTTAAATGAAGATTTTCCTTCAGCTGTGTCTTCTTAGTAACACTTACTCTTCCAGCCTTTGCAAATCATTGGATTCTTTTTTTATTTACATTTCATACATCTTATTGTTGAAACTGGGATCATGATTCATAAATCTATGCCTTTATTTGGTGTCATTTGTTTGCTGTTTGCAGGAACGTGCAAAATGTTGTGTTCTTCTTATAAAACAGTCAGATTTATTGTGGTTAAATGACTTGTTTGGAATCACAAGACAGGTCAAGGATTGTTTTCAGTAATTTCCTGCTGATGATGATTCTCTGGCCCTTCAGCCGTTAAGGAAACACTCAGCAACCACAAGTTCCTCTGATCAACTGCCTGATGTCTACTAAGCAGGAGGAGGCTATAAAAAGATTTCAGAGTGCAGCAATCGCAGCTTGCAGTTTCTACTGACTGAGATGTCATTAAGGAATGGCAGCTAAAGGGAGAAGGTCAAGAAACTGCAGGTCTGCAGGGCAGGGAAGGAAAGCAAACACCCTTTATGACTGCACTGGAGCTACTTCAAGAGCATGGAGGGGTTTCACTGAACTAATATGGTCTATGTGAAAAAGTAATAACGAGTAAAATCGTTCATCATACAGAGAGTGGTGTCCAAGCTGCAGTCATTTTGAGAACAAAGGCAAAGAAAAGAAGCCAGAAAACATTAAATATAATAAAAAATATATTAGTAAAATCCAGGAACAAACTTTAGTGTACTGTCAGTCAAGAGAGGAGAACTGAAAAGAGTCAAAACAAAGATATAAATAAAACCCTCGAAATCAATACAATGACTTAATTTAGTTTCCAACGAAAACAAGACAATAACGAAATAGAAGTTCATGGATGACGAAAACAATGATAAAAAGCGACTGAGACTTTCATCGAGGATAAAAAAAGAGATGAAAATGTTCTAGAAGACGAGATCCAATCAGAGTGAATGACGTGCCCAGTTTTGCTGTCAAATGTCTTCAAGTAAAGACTAAAATAAGCAATACCCTGTTGTTGTAGGGTCTACCTTACAATATAAAGTGATTTGAGGCGGCTGATGTTGTGATTTGGTGCTAGATAAATAAAATCGAATTGACCTTAAAAATTGAAATAAATAAATAAATAAAATATTAATAATTAAAAAAAATGCTAAATGCTAGCTTCACGAACAATGCTTGTCCATCTATTCCTTCTTTTATATACAGACTTTGTGTAGTAATACTTTAGGTTGTGTGTGTGTGTGTGTGTGTGTGTGTGTGTGTGTGTGTGTGTGTGTGTGTGTGTGTGTGTGTTGATGCTGTTCAGAGTGTAGTTTCTTGTTATGTTGAGGGAAAGCTATCTGCAGCACTCTGACATGAAGCTTATGTTATATTAGTACAACACGTACTGTAGTGTCACAATGTGACATTTCACACTTACAGCATCAGCCACAGACATCCATGTAGTCATGCCTTCATAGGAAATTCACTGCCATGAGTTATATTTCCTGTAAATTTTTCTTTTCTTTTCTTTTCTTTTCACATAAACAAGACTAATTTGGGTCAATACTTTTCTAATCTGCGGGTTTATGTACAGACATATCTGCAATTTATGTTGGACCTGCAGCAGCTTACAGTGAATGTCTTTAGTACGCTCCGGCAGTGAGATAATGCGGATGACAGAAGGGGAAACGTTGATCATAATCCTGGATGAACTGAATGTAAGAAGAAAACAGAAAAGGAAGTCAGTGTCTGTGTGACGCTGAGTCAGGAGCACCTGTAAGAAGTCTGAATCAAATTGGCAACAAAAATAGGTCATGATCTCATTACTGGCAGGAAGATATTCTTCCAAAACAAGGCACCGACAGGACCTTTTGTTTTTTCATTCATTAAAAATCTCATATGTTATTCATATGATGGAGTTCAGTGTTTGGCTTCGTTTGGTTTGAAGTTCTTTGTTGCCTCTTATTACCTATTACCTTACCTTGGACTGTAATCCTCTTTTGTGTCTTTGTGTTTTAAGCAGAATTCTGTCCAGTGATGTAATAATTTGGGTCTTGTACTACAGCCATGTAAAAAAGAAAGTTTTCCAAGGATTCAGTCCTGAGATCTGGACTTTGACTGGGACATCGCAGCACTTGGATTCTTTTCTGTTTGAGTCATTCAGTTGTAGATTTACTGTTGTGCTTGGAATCATTGTTCTGTTGCATGAACCGATTTCAGTCAAGTTTGAGCTATCTGACAGGTGGCCTCACATTGGAATATTTTGGTATACAAATGAGTTAATGGTAAACTCAGTGACTTTAAGGTGATCAGATCCTATGTCCTCAGTCCTCCACCACCTTATGGCTCTGTGGGATGATGTTTTTGGATGTTTTTCTAGGCTGTATTGCCACATTCTTCTAGAGAGAGCAGACTTCCTCCTGGTAACCCTTCCAAATAAGCCATATTAGTTCAGTCTTATTCTGTTTGCACCGTCATGACCTTTTAACATGCTAACTGAGGCTAATCAGACCTGAAGGCTGGAAGATTCTGGGAAGATAGCGGCATTGTGTTAACACACTCCTGAATGCTGCACACCAGCCAACAGCTCAACCTTCTGCTTTTACAGATTTGCTCACACTGCTCGCAATTAATTCATTGAGTGCAGTTAATTAGCAACACCTAGCTGCTACTTACCCTATTCCTGTAGATGAGTAATGGTGCTCTTAGTAGAGATGGCACGATACCACTTTTTTATGTCCGATACCGATATCATAAATTTGGATATCTGCCGATACCGATATGAATCCGATATAGTGTTTTTTAATCAACAAAACTGTTTTTTAAATATCTTGCTGCATTTTGTATAAGTTCATACTCAAGTTTAAAACAACAACTACACTAAAGCTATTCTGTTATACCTGTATGCAAAAAAAATTTCATAGTTCAGCAATACTGATCAATCTAATAAACTTAAACCTACACCATCCTCCCTATTCTGGTATTTTAAAGAGTACTTAGCGTAAATATTAAGCAACCTAACTAATAGGGTTCCAACTCCCAGCAACAACAAAAATAAATAAATAAAAAATAGGGAACCACCCCTCACGCTCCACCTCATGATGCTTAATCGACGTAATCAACCTTAATTTGATGCAGTGTGAAAGAAAATGCACAGAAATCAATTATTTTTCAAGAAATATTAAATAGATTCAACATCTTTCTTCAACAAAATTGCAGACTGCACAGATGGTACCTTCCCAAAGGAAAAAGTACTATAGCTTACTAGGGTATATATATTAGACTTAATAGTCACTATATACAGTAATTGACTTCTATTCATTTTACATCAAATTAAAACTTTGGGTGTCAGATAATTATTTATTAAAAGCTCGACATTTTAAATGAGAATAAGAAAGAAAAGTATGTCTTTGTGCCCCCTTTTCCCTGTTAATGCCCTATCGGCCCCCCTGGCTAAACTTTGCTAGATCCGCCCCTGCACAGTTACCAGCGTCAGCTACGTAGAAAAAGATCCTCGAGTAGAAAGTAATAATAAATAAATTCTAACAACAGCTGATCAAGCTTAAACGTGCTGCTGTTGTTTATCCGCTGGTTTCCTCTTTCTGGTGCAAAGTGGGCCAAAAACAAACCAGAGAGATGGACTCGCGACAGAAAAGCCGATCAGCTGATCATTTAAGCAGTTTCATGATTGAAGTAGCAGCCGGAGAGCGAGAGGCAGTCGCTTGTTAAGCTTAACGCAGGAATGCTTTACAAACATTCAGAGATGGACTTACACACTTGCTTTACTTCTCTCGGGGATAACTTTGTCGGAGATGAAATGCCGGGTTGCTAGCGAAGCTCCAAATGCTATCCAGACCACCGACAGGTCCCGCATGCCACAGCCGCTCTATCACGTGATGCATACTGCTCCGACGTGCTAACGTTCTGAGGTGAGTTACGGCGTGTTGCAAGTTTTGTGAGGTGCTTTCGTGATATTTAATGGATCGGATTACATTTTTTATTTTTCTCCGATATCCGATCCAGTAATTTAGGTCAGTATCGGACCGATACCGATACGTAATATCGGATCGGTCCATCTCTAGCTTATTTAGTATTCTCTGTTTGGTTACTTAGTTTACTTAGTCATGTGAAAACTTTCTGTTTATGTAGTTTGACGATACTCAGCTGTCCATTTAGTGTATTTGCTTTAGCACTTGGTTATTTTTAGTCTCATATTTTCCAGGTACACGGTGAATAAACCTGCTTTTTCCCGTAAAGAGTGTTGGACAGCCTCCATAAATTTTAAACAGCATATAACAGATGGACACAGCCACTGTGATATCACCCACTGCTTTTGGGCTCTGCGTTTTGCACTCATCACATCTAAAGTAGAAACTTCTTGGATGGTCACTACACAAAGAGTCATATTAATGCCATAAAATGCTCAAAAAGGACTAAACAACAGAATCATGGCCAGGGTGTCGAGTGGCTTGAGTAAGCATCGCTGAGATCTACCAGACAGCTAGCGGCTGATGCTGCCTGTATCAATAAAAACAACCCAATTCAATGTGATGAATTCATGAAATATTTACAAAGCCCAATACTGTTTTTTAAGCTATTAAGGGAAGCACTTTAACAACCCATTTTTGGAGACAGCCTCAAGTGGCCACTGGAGGGACTGCATTCTTTGGCGTGGAGAGATTGAGCATCTATTCTGGGAACAGATCTCTGCCTCTGTCATCCAGACAGACTATTGTTCTAAGTGCTGCTAACACTGCATTGAGACCAAAGTTCTCCTGCCTTTCTTTTTGTCACGTGTCCTCTTTGCCAATTTCATCCTGAGCCAGTCTCTCTGCTCTGCTGTTGTTTCAATATACAAATGTTCTCTTACACAGATGGGCTTTGGCCTCAGGAAAGTGATGTTACAACTCTGAAGAGATTTCTTTGTCCTATAAAATGGACAAAAACAACTAAACTGCCCAAGATGTTTCTTAGCTGGCTCTAACATATTCCATTTAACAGTCAATTTCTTTTGTGCTCAGACGCCAAGGATCATTCAGATGTCTTTCCACAGTTGTATCACTCTTAAAATATGTTTTATTATTCTCTCTTGCATGCAATAAATATCTGGAAGCGACTTTTTGGGGTAAAATAAATCAATTTCATGGCGATTAGGAAGAAAGGGACACTGTTTCTTTTCATCTGCAGAAAGATATCTGAGTGCAGCAGACATTCATGGAGAACATGTTGACTTTAAGATGAACACTGATCCTGTAATAATGGGCACATAGGGGGGGCAGAGGAAGCCCAGTGCGTTTATGGCCAGACTGAGTCATTCAGAAAAGGTTAGCGCATGTTTACGTCAGCGGACATCGTGGAACCTTTAATGGCACTCTCGTGTGACAGCTTGTTTGCTTGCACGGGTGCGCACAAAGGTACATGCAAATGAACTGTGTTGTGCCTTTGTGTGTTAATGGCCAATGCTGCTTAACCACCCATGGACTGGACACACTGAGTCACCTCTCAGATGGCACAGCACCTAACAGTCGTGGGTAGGAGGATGCACATATAAGTGACTTAGGTAGTCTAGTCAGAGAAAGTGCAGACCTCTGTCCCTTCAGAGATGTTCTATTCAAGTTGCCTATGTATGCAGCTCCATTCATGCTGCATATTTTCATATTTAGGAGGCAGATGGCTTGGCATAAACAGCTGAAATAACAGGAGTGATGCTCAGATGTTTTGTTCTGTCAGCACAGGCCTTTGCATTTACAACAGAAACACACCAGCAAACACAAACTGCTTGGTGAGGAACGTCCAGAGGAGGGCTGTTTTTACAGTGCTCGAGTTATTTAGAAAAGCAAGCGAGATCTGAGAATCCAGAAATAATCACAAATAAATGCCAAATGACTTTGACATTGGTTGAAATCCTGTTGTTTAAATTATTTAAATTGCAGCTCGAACTCTGTAATCATATATTATGAACCTTGGCTGCTCTGTAATAATACAGTGGAGGAAATAATTATTTGATCCTAAGCTCATGTTTTGTGGCAGTTTTGTTTTAATTGAGAGTTTTGATGTAGAGAGACAGAATATCAACCAAATATCCCCCCAAAAAAACACATTGCACAAAAGTGAGGAATTGACTTGTATTTCATGGAGTGAAGTGCGTGTTTGATTCCCAAGCCAAACATGGCTTAGTACTTGGTGGGAAAATCCTTGTTGGCAATCACAGAAGGAGGATATTTTTTGTAATTGGTCACCAGCCTTGCGGACATTTTAATCCGCTCCTCTTTACAGAAACTCCCTAAATCCTTTAGATTTCTTGGCTGAAGCTTGGCAGCTCGAAGCTTCGGCTCCCTCCACAGATTTTCTGTAGGACTGAAGTCTGGAGACTGACTAAACCACTCCATGACCTTCTCCATGTGCTTCTTCTTTAGGCACTCCTTTGTTGCCTTGATGATATGTTTTGGGTCATTGTCATACTGGAAGACCCATCTATGACCTTGTCCAAGGTGTTATTGTATGACTTATGACTCTGTCCATAGGCCACTCAAACAATCCAAAGCATAATGTTTCCACCTCCGTGCTTGACTGGCGTAGTGTTCTTTGGGTCATGTTAAGCATTTCATTTTTTTTGGAAAGGTCAAGTTGGCAGATGCAAGAGAGCTGTTGATGCAAGTTGATGCAAAAGAGCTCGACTGTGGTTGCATCTGACTGCAGCACTTTCTCTCAAAGCTTCTCTGAGTCATTTAGATGTTGGCAAACAGGCCTGTACATGTGCCTTCTTGAGCAGGGGGACCTTGTGGGCACTCCAAGATTTCAGTCAATTACAGTGTAATGTAATACCAATGGTGTTCTTGGTGACTGAGCTCCCAGTTGTGGCCTGATCCACCAAGTACCTCATGATCATCCTCACCCGGCGAGGCAAGATCTTGCATGGAGCTCCATTTAGTTGATATTCTGTCTCTACTATTCCCACCTGTTGTATACTGGGTGAAGCTCAGGATTCAACCACAAGGAACTGGGAGCTAACAAAACAAAGTCTGCTATTAAGTTCTAGAAGTAAAGAACAATATCTGACATCCTTTTTTTAGTTCCCCCTTACCAGGTAAAGGAGTTAGAAATGTATTACTTTACATTCATTATTCGAGTACATGTTATTAAATTAACTCACAATATATAGTTATTTTTACAGTACTCCTCTGAGAAGGACAACTGTAATTAATCGCTGTTTCTGGTTGAGAAATTACCTGGGTCCCAAACACACAGCTCATTCGGCCCTCTTAAGACCACTGAATGTGCCATGTGGCCCATTTGTAGCTTAGAGATTAAAGTAACTCAATTTTCTAGATCTTACCTCGCACAATAATAGCAGTACTACCTGTGCCCTCCTAAAACAAATGTAAACGATATGTTGGTGCGTGTAAACCGGAGGTGCAGAGAACATGAAACACGATGTACTCGGAACATTAACGCGTTTGTTTAATTTAAGCAGATGTTTCTGCCTGGTCTTTAAAACCCCAGTGTGTTAAATTTCAGCTGCACTGATCAATATTGTACATTAACAATGGATCAAGTGACTGTTTGTCATGAAAGCTCTTTAAATGTCCCTTTTTTTCAGCATCGTTGGACAATAACATTCAACATTTTACAAAACCTGTTACGAAACAACTTATTGCTTTCATGTTTGTTTTTCTAAGTCCATAGAGTCTCACTTGTATGTTTATAGCCTGTCGAATTGCTTAAATCCTTTATAGAAGCATAAAGTTTATCACTGCAGTGAAACCAGTTTGTGTGCACTTTGAATCTTCAAGCTGTTAAAGCGAACAACACTGATCAGATCACATGACCACTGGATTCTAGGCAAGGTGAGAGATGACGCGTAGGAGTTCTTACAGGAAATCCAGCCTTGTTGATGTCTTTCACTGCGACCTGGTAATAACACAGAGCGTGGTCTATTTCCTGCATAGCTGTGTCTTTGTGTTACAGAGTATTGGAGGAGTGTTTCTTCAGAGACACATAATGAGTAGCTCAACACGCTGTCATTTCTGCGTTGGTACTTTCCTGTCAGCAGCGGCTAACCACCTAGCTCATCTTCAGTCTTAGTGCCTAGTTATCTTTGTGTCGTCTGTATCCAGACTCCCACTGTCTGTCATTATAGATCCTCAAATTAAACAAAAACATTTCTGTAAACCTCCGGGTGGTTTTCATCTTCAAGTAGGTTGCCTGATGAGGATTTGTGTTGTCTGCTTCCACCCTAGTACGGCTAAGGTTAATGGACTTTTAAAGGACTCGGCAACATCTCTTCTAGGTCAGGATAATAACGAGCCTCATCGTGAACTACTTTGTTGTAAGAAATAGCCTCAGTGAAACCTGTCGGCACCATCTTCTGTAGACTATAATTGTGATTTTTATCTTTTGAATGAAAGGACTCTCTGCTCTTAAGATGCTCATTTCCACGCTTTAAGCATTATTGTTTTGTGGAAGAGCAGTGTGTTTCAGATTCAGGCATTTTTAAACCCCAGTCTACCTGCCTGACCCCATACAACCACCCTGGTTAAAGCCTGCCAGTCAGCCCTATACTGTGTAGTATAGTTGGCTGCTGAAAGTTTGCACAAGCCTTCAATAAAAACCAATTTTTGTATTAAATAAAAAGTAATTTTGTAGATGACAGTGACTGTGACTTTCCATTTACCAGATTCTTGTGCATCCTTCAAATCTAACCGGAGACCGTTCATTTACAGTATATGTAAATGTATATGTGGCAGTTTAATCCTGTCCAATTTCTCTGAAAGTGAGTGTGTTGATGTGACCTTTACCTTATCTTGTGACAGAACTGGAAAAAATTCCTACAGCCAGCTCATGCAGGCTTGAAGAAAGCTGAGACCAGTCAGGTTCAAGCTTTCATAGCAATATTTTAATCATCACATTTCTGGAGGTGTATTTCTTCAAGTGTGACACCAGCAGAGGCTACTTTTTATTTCGGTAAACTTTTCTGTGCTCTCCAGAATATAAATCATTATTTACAAAAATGCTTATCTATAAAAGCTAGTTTCTACAATCTAAGAAGCACAGACTGTACACAAAAGATGGGCATAACAAGTATGGCGCAGTAAGGCCTCTTCACACTTGTGTGAATGTAAGAGAAAATCAATCACTGGTAACATCAGCTAAGGCACTGTGCTAGTAATTTCTATATACATACCATCTATTTATAGTTATAAGAAACTGCAGTTTAAATTAAGATTACCTGATGTTCAGAGTCTTCAGTTCTTGAGCTTAAGGAAGAGTATGGTTGGTTGCACCCAGTGACACAACATTTGGTTTTCTTTCCTCATTGCTGAGAAAGCACATTAAGTAGCTGCAAGACAGGTATTATATTAGTGTACTGACCAGACAAGTAGGCAAACAGATATACAAAGACATGCAAATAGTGCATTACAGACATTCTAGCAGCGGTCGTTTGTGTGCGAAAGAACAACTCTGTCAGGTGCGTTTCTGTGCCTTTTGTAACTCTGTAGACCCTTCACATGGATAAACAACTTATATAATAGACCAAAGGATAGGAAAAATAATAGGGGCCCTTTATAGTCACATGGTGTGTGTTTTATTTTTAGTACAGTCCTCTGAGAGAGCGCCAGAAAGTCAGTTTTTAATGAAGTGCACAAGTTCACTTACATCCATTAACATTCTTCCCTCAATAGATGAACAAACGTTTTGTTACAATACCACGAGGGATCACCTGAAAAAAACACTGGCAGTAGCTGGGCGATGAGCAGCTGTGTATGCATCCAAGCTATCGGCTCACTCATGTCAGCTAAGCTTTAAAGGTCAAAGTTCTGAACACACCCAGACTACTCACCAGCCGCCTGAGGCCTTGTGGTGTCATCTGCCATCAGGCTTAAACAATTCTGCATGAAGTCAGGACCAAAACCACAGGCAGACACACTGTAGCAGATCTTTGACTGGCACATAGATAACTGACATATACTATATATGCAAATCATTTGATAAGGAGTCCATTATTGTTGTATTTGTTTTTACTATTTTCAAAGATGAGAAAGAAACTGAAAATATAGCCTTATAACTATTTCTAAAGTATCCCAAATCAGTGTAAATGTGCTTCAGTTACCAATAAGGCATATGATAAAATGTTATCTTACTGATTAACTGAAAAATTTCCAGGATCAGATTAATTTGAGTCTAAAACCCACAAATGGTAGCACTTTATAAGTGACTTCCCCCAGTGTACTTCCCCCTGAAATTAAATGGAATTTCAGTGAATTTTATTTGAAATTATAACTTAATTATATTTATTTAAACATCCTTAGAGGTAGGTACACTAGAGTAAGGGTAATACATCAGGTTTTACAGGAAAAAAGAAATAGTTATACTGGAAGTAAGTTTAAATGCTTAGTAATAAATCGTGATTTGTTAGGCAAGAAAATAATCCACTCCAAAATTGGACCTGTGCCCCAAAAAGTACAAGATATGGAAATATTGTTTGTTTTTCTGGAAAATTATCAGGAAATTAGCCATTAATTAAAATTACCTATGTAGTATTTAACATTGCATAGAGTCTAATTTTTGTCTCCTTTCCAGCACTATACACAGAAATCAGGCACTATTTGCGATTACTTTTCCACTACTACTTACAATCTAATTATTTCTTCTTTCCTGTGACATACAACTTCTTGTGACCTACTTAATATGACTTTTACAGTACTTGAAATTGCTTATGTAATAAATTGTATCTTCCAGTTAAATACCCAAAGTTGTTAAATATTTAGAATTATTCACTTTCACACTACTTAAAATTACACACAGGTTTTTTTTCATGTAAAAACCGAAATTGTTACCTCCCTATTCTACTGCAACTACCTGTAAGTATGTGTAGGTAAATAGATTGTAACTTTAAATAAAATAGAGAGAAATTCCATTTAATTACAGGAGAAATACATCCTTAGTTGCAAGTGGTATTATAAAGTGTTACCAACAAAATATTTAGTTATTTATTCTTTCATTTATTATTGTATTGAACGTATTCTTATTACTCTTTTATTCAAGTAGTGTGACTGTTTGTTTGTCTCTATACACCAGGTTCAGCAGTGCTTCCAATTTTTTTGTATGCTTGTGCTTACATAACAATAAGGGTTGTCTTATCTTATCCTATCTTATCTTATATAGTTAAATTCAAAGCCAAGTGATTCTGAGACATCATCTTGTGTTCTGGAAAATTCATAGGGTTGTTTTTCAAACATTTTCATTTTTACAAACGCTGATAACCAACATTATAGCTGCAGCCTGTCAGTTTTACTGCCCAATTGCCCCAAAACAAGTTCCTCTTTCATCTGATCTTTGTGATTACTTCATCACATAAAAGGGGAAAGTAAACCTCCTCATCCTTATCAGCTTACAATCTTCCCTTTGTTCGCTTAAATGAAATATCATTTAAAACTGTATTAAAGTGAAATCTGAAAATGACATCAAAGTTTCTGTCATCACAAGTTAGAATTTTAAAAAAAAAAAAACTCTTAAATGAGAAGCTAAGGCAGACAGGAGGAGGGAATCCCCTTGCTGATCGGCTAGTTTCCTATCAGTGTTCCTGATGCTGACTCACTGACGCTGGTGTGCAGCCTGGCTCCCTTAGGGGCTCCACGCTACCCACAATCCACAACCACGCAGCTGACACAGCTTAAACGTCACACTGCTGATCGGTGGTTTCATCTCACCTCCCGGTCTTATCGTCGTGGACAACACAGAGGAAAGGAAATGGTTCTTACTCGTGAAACCGAATCTTAAGTCACCTATTCCCTGACTCATTCACTGATGTGTTTGTGTGTAAGGGTGAGCAATGTGGAAGGGGATTCGTTTTTGACACAAGGAAAATAAATCTCACATCAGTTTTTTATACAGTGGGGCAAAAAAGTATTTAGTCAGCCACCGATTGTGCAAGTTCCCCCACCTAAAATGATGACAGAGGTCAGTAATTTGCACCAG